>NW_006400243.1:85716-102920 GCF_000299155.1 Elephantulus edwardii | reverse complement strand
ACCATGAGATATCATCTCACTCCAGTAAGACTAGCAAAATTTAACAGAACAGCAAGCAACAAATGCTGGCGAGGTTGTGGAGAGACTGGAACCCTGATTCACTGTTGGTGGGAGTGTAAAATGGTGCAACCACTGTGGAAAGCATTGTGGCGCTTTCTCAAAAAGTTGCCATTCTTTCTTTTTAAATGTAGGACTGTTTTTGATGATAGAAGAATTAAACAAACAAGTTCTTACTTCCCCCCTTGCTGCTGTGTGCTGTTGAGTTGGCATTGACCTTGCCGAGGCAGTTAATCTCGCGGGAGGTAATTGCCCATCCTTTCTCTTGTACGGCAGTTGGTGGGTTCAAACCCACGCTTTCAGGATTGCAGCGCAGCTTCTTACCACTAGGCCAACAGATCGTTCCTACAGTGGGGTGCTCTAATTTGAGTACACTGCAGGGTGATGATCCCTTTCTCAGTAAGATATGTGAAAAAAAAACCCAACAAAACAAAAAAACAACCACAACCCCCCAAACCCCAACAAACTCATGATTGCCAACTTGGAGAAGTCACGTATAAACACTTATCTTGTGTATCTGATAATTGTTTCCAGTCAAATGAAAAAAACGTTCTTACTCTGAAATTTCTACCTTAGAAGTATAACTGGGCTTTGTTTTGTTCTTGTCCTGATTTTTAAATTAGTTCTGTGGGTTGTTCTTGTGGTTACATGCTGCCCAGTTGACTACAACACACCTGCCCTGTCCTGGGCCAACCTCATCGTCTCTGACACACCTAATCCATTGCCTCAGTCACTGTGTCAACCCATCTCATCCTGGATCGTCCTCTCCTGCACTGTCCCTCCACCTTTCCAAGCATGACATCCTTCTCCAGAGACCGGCTTCTTCTGCCATCATGCCCCAAATATGTGAGACAGAGCTTTAAAATCCTTGCCTCCCAGGAACAACCTGTTTTTCCCTCTTCTGGACTGACCTGTTTGTTCTCTTGGCAGTCCACAGTGTGTTCAATACTCCTCCAGCACCACAACTCAAAGGCATCAATTCCTATGCTATCATCTTAGTCATTGTCCAGCTCTCTGACGCATAGCAAGCAATTGAGAAGACCATGGCCTGGATCAGGCACACCTTAATCTCTCTATTGATATGGTTGCTCTTTAGTGGAGTGGTCCCTGATGGTAGGTTTTCCCAGTGTAACTCATCTTTTGATTTCTTGGCTTCTGGTTTCAAGGGTATTGTGGCTTAGTGGCAAGGAGCAGAGCTGGCAACTCAAAGGCAGGCAGTTCGAATCCACTAGTAGCTCTGTGGGGAAAAGATGGATAATCTCCTGCTGTGTGATGTAAGACTCCAAACGCCTGCTTTGAGTTTGTTCCAACTCCACAATAGTGATTGTTATTGTTGTTGTTGTTGTTAAGTGCCATTGAGTCATAGGTGACTCATAGCGACCCTATGAACGAAAGTCCTCAACACTTGCATGACTTTCATCCTCTCTCCAGGTTCATAGGGTTTCTGGAGGCAAGCTATTACGGAAGTGGATGCCACTCCTGCTTCCAAGCGTGTTTTACTCAGGGAGCTCCACCAAACACTGTTTACCATGGGGTGACCAATATCACATTTGGCACATCAGTGTCAGTGTTCAGCTTCACAGCAACCACAAGTTACCTCTGTATGGCAAGTGGATAATCACAATAGTGATTAGGTATATTAAATACAATGTATATAAATGGATGCCTGAAGCCCAACATGAATGAAGAATTATGTAGAACACAGTGCATATGAATGGAACACAATGTAAATAAGGTCTTGTATGACCAATAAAAAAATAGTAATGAAAATCTAAACTTATTCTGGAGGCCACTTATTCTTTCTGACCCATGATCTTGGTCTGCACATCTGATACTAGATGCTGGATAAGAATTTAGCTATAATAAACAGAAACCCCGACTTAAACTCCCTAATGCTAAAAATGAGAACAGATTGCTCCAACGTTTGAGAAGTAAGTCCCTGGGTCGTTCTGCATTGCTGCAAGCTGGTGAAATTGACCCTGTGACTCCTTACACAATGGTGTGTGAAAGGACCAGTTATCAGAAACTCAGTTTCTGGTAAAGTACAGTTAACCCCACCCCACCCACTTGAGTAGTTTTTTAACAAACAAACAACCCCCACCTGTGGTAAATCCCACCCTGGTTGATCAACTGCCATAAAGTGGAATTCTTGTTCTTTTTAAGGGCACAAGGGATTAATTTTTCCACATTCCTGTAACTGAAGTAACCGATAAGATTCAAATATGTTTCCAAACCGTTTCCCTGAGCTATGGCTAGCCAGTTGAAGGTGGACAAATACCCAAACTACTGTGGATGGCCAATCATGGCGTGCATGGTTGAGTAGGGGAGTAGCAGAGGTATAAAAGGAGGGGCAGACATCAATTCGGGGCTCTCGGCTGGATGCTGCTGTGTCAGCACGTGGGAGCCCTGGTTCGAACTGGAAATAAACTTTGTTAATTCAGCTAATTGGCTCAGTGATCTTTTTGGGGAACTCGCTCCGTTACAGTGTGAAGCACTGTCTTGTTCTACACCATCTCTGTGATCAGCTGTGGCTCAGACCTCTGTTAACTATGGACTTTGCATGGGTGGGTTTTTTTGGAGATTGCCAGGCCTTTCTTCCTAGTCTAGAAGCTCCACTGAAGCCTGTTCAGCATCATAGCAAAAGGCAACCCTGACAGATAAGAAGCAAACATGCACTGCATTGGCCAAAAATTCAACCTGGTTCTCCCAAATGAAAAGTGACAATTCTGTTTTCATTTGAACCTCAATGTCATCAGGCTCTAACTCTTGGCTCTATTTCCTCTCGGTGGACACCATTGCCAGCCTTGGCCATTTTATTACAACACAAATGGAAGGGAGGATGGATTTTATGTCGGAGTTGAACTATGATGGCCCTGTTTGTTCTGGCATGATTGTTGGATAATGGAATACATTAACTTAGTCCATGGTATATTATTTTTTAAAATTTTTTTAGTCCAAGATATATTCTTGATCCTCTTAAGCTGGTGATATTGTCAGCTTCCTTAGAAGCATATCAGCATGCAGTGGGGTATGGCAGTTCTCCCAAGAATACTTCCATTAAATGGGGCAAGGATATTGGCTCGTGAAACTCTAAGTGGCTAGGTTCACATGGTTTATCAGCTGCAAAAACATGGGTGGATCAGGACAAACTGACTATTGGAAGATTAAATATTCAGTGTGAAGTTTACTGATGGTGGATCAATCACATTGCTTTTGGAAGAGGATACTGTAGTCATTGGATTGCTTATGGATTATTGTCTCAATCTCAGCAGGTATCGGACAGCATGATAATAAATTCTCTCCTCTTCTTTGTTCTAATTCCCTCTTAGGAAAATACCATTTCATGGCAAACCCATATATCCAAATCACACAGAACGAAAAGCTATGATTTTATCATCTTATGCTGGAATCTTAATGGTAAGGAAAAGAGCAGTGTTTGCATATATGCATATTTCACATAAAAATATGTGTTGCATTGGGAAAATCTGCTGTCAAGGGCCTCTCCAAAGTGCTAAAGAGTGAAGGTGTCAGTTTAAAGACAATAGGTGCACCTGATGAAAGCCATGGTCTTTTCAATTACTTGCTATCTGTCTGAGAGCTGGACAGTGACTATGGATGACAGGGGAAGAATTGATGCCTTTGAGTTGTGGTGCTGGAGAAGAGGGCTGAACATCCCATGGACTTCTAAAAGAATAACAAATCTGTCTTGGAGAAAGTGCAGTCGGGGTGCTCCTTGGAGGCAAGGATGGTAACACTGCATTGCACATACTTTGAGCATGGTGTTAGAAGGAGCCATTCCTTGGAAAAAACAAAGTGCTTGGAAAGGTGGGTGGTCACCGAAAAAGAGAGAAAGACCCTCAAGGGGATGGATTGACACAGTGACCGTAACAATGGGCTCAAGTGTGTCAGCTGATGACGAGGGCACAGGTTAGGGCAGGGTTTAGATCCATTATTCACAGGGTCGTTTGGCTCATTGTCAACTCAAGGGCACAGAACAACAGTATGCATAGTCTGTAGGGAGTTGCCCTGCTAAGCCAAAGGTGGACCCTTGCTAGCAGCAGAAACCCACCAGAGCGTCCAGGAGAGGAAAAGGGATGACCTCTTTCGGTGCTATTTATAGTTGGGAAAACTCAATGAAGGGTCAGCTATGAGTCCCTTCTGACTGGACAGCAATGGCAGCTGCATTTTAATATTTATCCCATTTTAAGTCAATTTTATAGAATGTTTAAGATTTCACATAATATTTTTTTATTACGATAATAAAAGAGCGTGGCTTTTTAAACTATTGTTGTATGCCATTGAGTCAGATCTGGCCCACAGCTGACCCTCCAACAAGTTTCCAGAGGCAGTTTAATCACACAGGAGGGGGTTGCCCATTTTTCTTCCATGTTTCAGCTGATGGTGGATTTGAACCACTTGTCTGGGGGAGGCAAAGCCATTCCTTCCCACTACGCCACCAGAACTTATGAAAACATTCATTTTAAAAGAAAAAAAGCCAAAGGAAAGCTATAACAAATAACTCTTATCTGGATACTATGATTTACTGTTACTCAGAAGTTGTTTGTTTCATGCCATTCAGGCAGAGAATTAGACATATTGGAGCTATAACTTTTAATTCTTATTTTTCATGGAAAAAAAACTATAATATACTAATACATTTTGTTGTTGATAACAGAACAGCATCCCAATTGAAGAAGTGTTTAAAATTTATGGAGCTGCTATCTCTACCAATTCTGATAAAACCAAGGTAAGAAGGGACTGGGTTTCAGAAGGGATTTCTGGAGAAATTGTAAATATTTTCAGGTCCCTGTTGTTAAAGAACAGAATTGTCTATAAGGATATATAAAGTTAATGTAGGCGTAACTTTCTTGGGTAACAAATGTGTGTAAAACACCTTTTTAAGCTGTGTAAGGCTGGGCTGTGGCATCAAAGAGCACTAGTGTTAGAGTCTAGATTCTGCTCTGTTTCTGATTAACATAGTATCTCGTTTACACTTTTGGAAATAGCTCTGTGAAAATTACTGTCGCTTCTAAAACTAGGGCAAGCTGTGCAAAGTTCATTGTCATGGTAGATTATGCGCTTTGCTTTTGCCACATTTCTCTTTCACATATGGCTACTCAGCAATCATGAAAGTGTAAGAGAAGCAGTGACCTGGGAGCCCAGAAACCTGGGTTCAAGTCCTCACTCTACTGTTACGAAGCCCTAGATATATCATCTTCCATCTCTGGTTCTTCATGGAGGAAGCTCTGATGTCCTAGTGATTAAGTGCTCTGTGGCTAACCCAAAAGTCAGCACCTGGAAGTTATAAGAGATCTCGTTACATTAGTTAAGGGAGAAACTGTAAAAATCTAGTTCAAATGAAATTAGTGAACCCTTACCTTTTTAAGTGAAGAAGCCCAGATACTGTAGTGTTGAGCTGCTAATTGAGATGCCAAGTGGTTCAAATCCACCAGCTGCTTTTCAGGAGAAAGATGAACTAATCTGCTTCCATAAATATCCTCAACCTTGGTAATCCAACAGGAAGTTCTGCTTGTCCTTCAGGTTGCTATGCATTGGAATTGGGAGAAGGTAGACTCCAAACTCCAGTCTTGACAGAGTGTCAATGAGGAAAAGCTGTAAACATGGGTGTCTGAGTAGCCAGATGATGCAGGTTTATTTAAAGTGGACAGGACAGACAGATGTGCAGTTTAGAGGTGGTTGGGCCAGTCCCTCTAACTTATCATCCAATGATTAGGTTATTCATGAAACAGACTTCATGATTTAGCACTTTTACTGCTCTGTTAGAAAAGTTAAGATCATTGCTTGAGTCAGAAGCATCTTAGTCTTTAAACTGTCATCATTGCTCTTCAGTATTTTGAAGATGTCCCTGCCAGTGGACTTGCCCAATGCATATCTCTTTGTCTCCCGACTGCTGGTACCAAAGGTGTTTATTGTTGATCCAAGCAAGATGAAATCATTGCCAACTTGAATCCTTTCTCTGCTTCTTATGATGTTGCCTGTTGGTCCGGTGGTGAGGACCTTTGCTTTCTTGATGTTGAGATATAATCCATGCTGAAAGCTGTAGTTTTCAAGAAAAAGCTGCAGTTTGTAAGAATTGATGTCTTTGAGTTGTGGTGTTGGAGAAGGGTACTGAATATCCCATGAACTGTCAAAAGATCAAACAGATATATGTCTGGGAAAAAGTGCAGCCAGAGTGCTCCTTGGAGGCAGAGATGGCATTGCTTCCTCTCTCATACTTTGGGCATGTTGCTGGGAGAGGTTATCCCTTGGAAAGGGACAGCATGCTGGCAAAGGTAGAGAGAGGGTCAGTGAAAGAGGGGAAGGCACTCAATGAGAAGAATTGACACAGTGACTGCAGGCATGGGCTCAAGTGTGTCAGAGATGATGGTGATAGGGCAGGGTTCAGGTGTGTTGTTCATAGGGTCACTATGAGTTTTCTTCACTCAACAGTACCTAACAACAACAACAATTGCTCAGTTAGAAGCTCTGAGGTGCCGTTGTTTAAACCTTTGACTGTTAACCCAGATGGTTAGCAGTTTGAACCCACCAACTATTCTGTGAGAGAAAGATGGGGTAGGTACTATACTTCTTTGAAGAGCTGCATCTTTGTAAATCCTGTTGGGTGGTTCTGCTTTGTCATCTGCAGTCACTGTGTCAAAATTGGCCCCAAAGCAGTTGCTGTTACATTGTTAGGTGTGATCAAGTGGAGTATGACTCATAGTGACCCTATAAACAACCAATTTAAATGCTGTCCTACCCCTTGCCATCTTTACAATCTCTGATGTACTCAAACCCATTGCCACAGTCACTGTGTTAACTCACCTGGCTGAGGGTCTTCCTTTCTTTTAGTTCCCCTCCACCTTCCCAGGTATATTATCCCTCAGAACGAATAGCTTCTCCCAGCAGCATGCCCAAAGTATGTGAGACGAAGCTCCATTATCTTTGCTTCCAAGGAGCACTCTGGCTGTATTTTCTCCAAGACATAATCATGTGTTTTGTCAGTCCATAGGATCTTCAGCTCCCTTCTCCAGCACCACAGTTCAAAGGCATCAATTCTTCTTCTGTTACCCTTGTTCATTGTCCAATCTCAGATGCACAAGTGACTGAAAAGACCATGTGAAGTGCACCTTAGTTCTCAAACTGACATCATTATTCCTTGATAATTTGGAGAAGTTCCTGGCTACAGACTTTCCCACTACAATATATCTCCTGATCTCCTGACTGCTGGCACCAAGTATATGGACTGTGGATTCAAGATGAAGTCGTTGATAGTCTCAATCCTTTCTCCAGCCATCATGATTTTGCCTATTGGTCCAGTGGTGAAAATTTTTGTTTGCTTGATTTTGAGCTGTGACCCATATTGAAGGCTGCCATGTTTAACCTTCTGCACCAAGTGCATCAAGTCTTCCTCATTTTCAGCAAGCAAAGTTGTGTCATCAGCATGAAGGTAACTGATGAGTCTCTTCCCAATCCTGATGCAAAATTTTCTTTATCGACTCCAGCTTCTCAAATAATTTGTTCAGGTTATAGATTAAATAGGTATGGAGAAAGGATAGAACCCTGACACACACCTTTCCTGGTTTTAAACCGTGTAGTGTTCTCTTGCCCTGTTCTCACAACAGCCTCTTGGTGAAGGTTTTGCATGAGCACAATTAAGTGCTCTGGGATTCCTGTTTTATTACAATGTCAGCCACATTGTTGTGATCCACAGTCAAATGCCTTGGCAGAGTCAATAAAGCACAAATAAACATTCTTCTGGTGTTCTTTGCTTTCAGCCAGGATCCGTCTGATATCAGCAATGATATCTCCGGTGCCACGGCCTCTTCTAAATCCAGCTTGAATAGCAGGAGAGTTGTTTGTGTGTTTTTCTTTTTCTGATCATTATCACTTGGTCCTCACCTTACAATCAGTAACCAATCTCAAAAGCCCAGGCAGATAGACAGACTGCATAATGACCAGCCCTCAGTAGAAAAGCCTCACAGATGGAAGTTTTCCATAGAAGACCTATTATCTGTCTATTGCTACAAATGTGAGTGTCAGCTCATCCCAGATGCATAGATGAAGGCAGTTTGTCTAACAGGTAAGCAATAGGATCATAGAGCTAGTTGCCCAGATTTAAATCCCACCTCTATCCTGAGCAAGTTTTTGCACCTCTGTCGGCCTCTGAGTCACCTTTAAAAGCAGGGGCTATAAACAGGTTTGTTTGGAAATGAAGCGAGTTAGTATCAATAAAGCCCTTGGTGCTTGACACACAGTGATCTCATAATGATAACTAGAACTAGTCTTCTGGTTTGTTATGATGTGCCATTGAGTCAGAACCAACTCAGAGTTGGCCCTTGAGCAGGATTTCAGAGGTTACAAATTGTTGGAAGAGATTGTCCCTCTTTCTACTGTGGGGCAGCTGTTGGATTTGAACTGCCTGCCTCGAGTTCACAGCTCAACTCCTTACTCACCAGGCCAGCAGAGCTCCCTGGCCTGCTGGTATTGGGAGTTACTTGATTTCCTCTTTGTCTCTCTAAGTCGGGATTTCCCAACTTTATCCACGTTTTGAGGTGGCACCTTTCTGTTGTGGAGACGCTCATCCTGGACCCCTACCAGCTAGATGCCATTAGCAGCTTTCTTCCAGGTAGGAGGACCAAAAATGCATCCAGTTGCTGCCACATGTTCCTGGGAAGTAACGAACAGTAGAGGCTGGGAGAGTTGTTGCTGCTAGGCTCATAGTTAACTATACCTCTATGAACTCTACGACCCTATGAATAATTGATTGAAACCTTGCCCAAGCTTATACCATCCTGATAATCTCCACCATTCTCAAGCCCATAGCTGCGGTCACTATGATCACCCATCTCATCGAAGGTCTTTCCCGCTGTCTCTGACCCTGTGTATGGTCACTCTGTATGCTAAGCAAATCATGAAGCTGGACTACGTGAAGAAGAACGTGGCATCAGGACTGGAGGAAGAGTCATCAACAACCTGTATTATGCAGATAACATAATCTTGTTTACAGAAAGTGAAGAAGACTTGAAGCACTTACTGCAGAAAATCACAGACTACAACCTTCAATATGGATCACGTCTGAACATTAAGAAAACAAAAATCCTCACCATTAGACCAATAGGCAACATTTTGCTAGATGGACAAAGATCGACATTGTTAAGGATTTCATTCTACTTGAATACACAATCAGCACCCATGATAGCCGCAAGCAGCAGAAATCAAAAGACATGCTGCATTGGGAAAATCTGCTGTCAAAGACCTCTCCAAACTGCTAAAGAGCAATGGTGTCAATTTAAAGACTAAGGTGTGCCGTGGTATTTTCATTTGAGTCCTATGTATCTATGTACTTTCATTTTATTCCTATGGATGATAAATAAGGATGACTAAAGAGGAACTGAACCTCTTAACTGAGCTGTTGGAGAAGAGTCCTGAGTACACTGTGGACTGTCAAAAGAACAATCTGTGGTAGAGAAAGTGCAGCCAAGGTGCCTCTTACAGGCGAGATGACGAAGCTTTGTCTCACAGACTTTGGGCATTATCAAGAGAGGCCAGCCCTCTGAAAATGACGTCATGGTGAGAAAAGAAGAGGGTCAGCAAAAGAGAGGATGATCCTCAAACCGATGGGTTGACAGTCACTGTGGCAACGGGCTCAAGTATGTCAGAGCTGGTGATGACGGATCACGACAGGACATGGTTCAGCTCTGTCCTTCATAGGGTTGCAACAAGTCAAGTGGACCTGAAAGCACCTAACAACAATAACTGGTTAGTAGGTCATAGTAGGTCTAGACTGTTGTAAAGATTGAAAAGTGAAATAGCCAATTGGGTCCCCACAACAATGAACACTCTTGGTATCAGCAGCCAGGAAATCAAGAGACAAATTGCATTGGGAAGGTCAGCTGTCAGGGACCTCTCCAGAGTATTGAAGAGCAATGACATCAGTCTGGAGACTAAGGTGCACCTGATCCAGGCCGTAGTCTTCGCAATTGCTTGCTATGCATCAGAGAGCTAGACATTGACTAGGGATGATAGAAGGAGAATTGATGCCTTTGAGCTGTGGTGCTGGAAAAGAGTACTGAATATACCATGGACTACTGGGAGAACAAACAGGTTCCTCTGAAAAAGGAACCTGCTTCTTGGAGGCAAGGATTCTGAGGCTTCGTCTGACATACTTTGGACTTAATACAAGAAGGGACTTGTTCTTGGAGAGCAACATCATGCTTGGGAGGGTGGAGGGACAGTGCAGGAGAGGAAGACCCTCCATGAGATGGGTTGATTCAGTCACTGGAGCAGCAGGGGTAAGTGTGTCACAGACAATGGGGTTGGCACAGGATAGAGCGGGGCTTAGGGCTCTCATACATAGGGCTGCTATGAGTTGCAAGCAACGTGACAGCACGTAACAATAACAACAGTGTAATTATTAATACTATTTTTACTAACATAAACTTTTACATATTTTTGAGCATCCAACTATCACAAAAGATCTGATATGACATACAAATCTAAAACTGAGGGTTTATCAGGTGGCTGGTCCCAGCCCCTCCCTGCTTCCCCGATTACCAGCTCCAGCCTCTGTCTTCCAGACATTTTCCACCTCTTAATAAGAAACTGTATGTATGTAGCGTTTCTGGAATTAAACTGTAAAAGCTATTTACAATAGCTCTTTGGGATTTAATATAATTTCACAAGATAGCTTTAAATGGACAGAGACAAGGTTGTCAAAAAAATTTCATTATCTTCAAAGGTTCTTCAATTGCTGTGTGTTACCTAAATGACCTTTGATTCTTTTCAATAAAATGCCTCCCAATCATCAGTAAAAATCCTTCCCAAGCAGAAGCTTAAGACATTATTGAATACTAATTAGGTTATGTAGAATTTCTGCAACTGGTATCGGCCACTTAAGAGAATGTGGGTACTGGGTTTATGCCATATGGCTTTCTCAGGGATATTTGCTGCCACCTGGTGGCAGAAAAGCATCAGGACAAGGTCTTTTTCACCAATTCCGTTTTCTTTGCAGTAGGGAGTTTCCTTTTGTTGATTTTGTTATTATCTGCCTTTAATTAGGCTACATGTCTACTTCATCCATGCACAACACAATTGAAAGCTACCCACAGGGTTTATTTGACTAATTTTCAGACGTTGCTCACCAGACCTTTCTTCCTTGTCCTTCGTACCCTAGAAACTCCACTGAAAGTTGTTCAAGCATCATGGCCACGCTCAAGTCTCCACTAAGAGACTGCAGGTGGCTTGAGGTGCATATGCCAGGAAAACCGTGCCTCCTGAATGCCAGTCTCCAGAATCCTGCCACTGAGCCTTTTTTGCTGATGAGAGCTGTTTCCTTCTGGGGACTTTGGACCCATAAAACAAATCCAACCACAGTTCTCACACAAGTGAAGTGTTCTTGGCAACTAATTTTGGAGAAATAGAAAATGTCCAACTGAATTTTAAAACTGAGTAAAAGGACCATGCATCCCTGTCGACAAATTAAGGAAGCACTAGAAATAATCTTTAGCTTTTTTTACTGGAGAAAGAGAAGAAAGGGACTGTCCCAGTTGGAACAGGCTCAAAGCGGACCCTCCAGTGGGTTTTTGGAGGCTGCAAACCCTGGGACAGAGTACATTGCTTTCTCCCTTGGAGCCTCTGGTGGATTAGACCTGCGAGAGAGGCGCCACCTTGTGGTTAGTAGTACAGGTCCTCCTGACTTTGCCACCAGAGGTAAAACTAAGCATTTCTGCAAAAGCCCAGGGTGGGAGTGGAGGGCACCAGAGGGGCCACTTTCCTTCTCTCCCCCTGAAACCATCACCCAATATCTGACCTCCCTCCGTCCACCTGCACCCTGAGTCATATCCCAAGTGCAGGTCCTGCTTTTCAGAGGCAAGCCGACTGGAGTCCAGGGCAAGTCTGGTCACTTGCCTGCTTTCTGGCCTTAGACAAATCTTTTAACATCTCTTGGCCTCAGTTAGGGAGCTCTGGTTGCCTGGTGGGTTGCACTACTGACCCGAAGGTAGGCAGTTTGAATCCACCAGCTGCTCCGTGGGAGAAAAATAGGCCATTTCCTCTCTTGTGATTTGCAGCCTCTGAAAGCCCAGGGGAGGGTCAGCTATGAGTTGGTTCTGACTTCAGGAGAGTGAGTGCATAAGTTTCACTTTCCGTGTATTTATTGTTGAGTGTAGTTGAGTAAATTCCAATTCATAGTAACCCTCTAGAACAGCGGAACTGCCCTACCCTCAACATTCTGGATCTCCTAGGCTATACTATTTATGGGAACAGCTTGTCAAGTCTTTTGTCCAGGCTGGTTTCAAAGAGAGAGCCTTTGTGTTAGAAGCCAAACTCTTCACTATTGGGACACTGTTGTTGTTGTTGTTGATTGCCTTCGAATCAAGCACGACTCATAGTGACCCTATGAACAAAAGGCCTGAAGCCTTTCTATAACAATGGACATTTATCAAAGTTCATAAAGTTTCCAGAGGCATGTTGTTTAGGAAGTGGATGCCACACCAGAGCTCCACATATAAATAGGCATAATAAAGATTACTCAACCACATGATACCCTTTGAAATTGAGAAACCTAACAGAATTAGGATGCAGTGATATCATCAAAGTTAAACAAAATGCCAGGCACTGGGGAACCTTTATTATTAGCTGATGTAATTTCCATGTTCATCCTGCTCAGGCTGCAAGCCTTCTTCCTGTTGTAGGCAAGACCCACCAAGAGAGCAGATTGACCTCTGGGCAACAGCCACCTCCTCACCTCTTCTGCCTCTGCAGCCCAGCACTGCCAGGCACCTTCAGTATCTGCCTGTATCTTCCCTTGGTGATGCTGACTAAGCCCAAATTGTATATAAATAGTCACGTGTTTTCGTGATAAGAAGAGGGACCTATGCTTTAAACCAAAGTTCAATACTGACATATCTTAGCAACAAGAGATTTAAAATTGCTTTCAATATCAGCCATGTCTAAGCAAAGACTAAGAACATATGTTTTAACTATGAAGATCAAGTAAGGAAAGAAACACACACACTCAGCAGGTATTTGAAATGAAATAAAAGCAGCAGAACTCTCTAGTGCACTCTCTCTAGTCCCATGCCAGAAGAGCCTGGTCATCACTGCCTTGAATTAAGAGTGCATTAGATTAAAAAAAAATTTCTTTACAGCTTTACACATAGTAGCCTTAATTATGATATTATTTAGCTTTGAATTTTTTTTTACAATTTTACATAAATTGAATAATAGCAAGAATATTAGTCTAGGACTTCTTTTTCACTCACATTTTGCTTTTGAAATTCATTCATGGTGCTGCAGTTGTTGTTGTTATGTGCCATTGAGTCAACTATGACCCATAGCAACCCTGTGAACAATGGCTTTGAACTTTGCTCTATCCTGACCCAACACACCTGGCCTCATTGCCACAGCTACGGCATCAATCCATCTTATCCAGGGGTTTCCTTCTCTGCACTCTCTACCCTCTACCCTTCCAAGCATGATGCCCTTCTCCAAGGACTGGTCCCTCCTGGTATCATGCCCAAAGTATGTGAGGCAGAGCTTCAAAATCTTTACCTCCAAGGAGCAAACTGATTTCAGCTTCTCCAGGACAGATTGTTCTCTAAGCAGTTCAAGGCTCTTATCTAGCACCACAACTCAAAAGCATTGATTCTTCTAGTATCACCTTTATTCATTATCCAGCTCTCAGCACTGGAGGCTGATCCTTCGTATTGGAAAATTAAAAAATGAGGAACAGTTACAAATAGTCACTAATAATTGGAACATGGAATGTATGAAGTATGAATATAGGAAAATTAGACATTGTTGAAAAATAAATAGGATGCATAAATACTGGCATTCTAGGCTTTGGAGAACTGAGATGGATTGACATGGGCCTCTTTGAATCAGACAATCTTATGCTATACTATGCTGGGAATGAAAAAATGAGGGGAAATGGGTTTGCATTCATGGTAAAAAGGCCATTTCTAGATAGATTCTGAAGTACAATGCTCTGAGGAACAGGATACTATCCACATGCATACAAGGAAAACCTGTCAATGCCACTATCATTCAAATACATGCACCAACAATTAAAGCCAAAGAGGAGGAAAGAAAGATTTCTACCAACTTTTGCAGTCTGAAATCAATTGAACATGCAATCAAAGTTCATCAATTAATAACTGGTGACTGTAATGCAAAATTTGGGAACAAGGAAGAAGGATCAGTAGTCAGAAAGTATGGACTTGGTAACAAGTCTGAGGCTGGAGTTAGAATGATAGAATTTTGTACAATGATTTATTCATTTCAAACACCTTTTATAAAAAATGCAAATGGTGACTATACACATGGACCTTACCTGATGGACTACAGAGGAATCAGATTGATTACATCTGTGTTAAGAATCACAGCAGCTTTATTCACCATTTGGAAACAGCCCAAATGTCCAACCACAAACAAATGGATTGAGAAAGTATGGTCTATTCACACAATGGAATACTATGCAGCACGCAGGAGCAATAACTTTGTAAATTATTACCTAACTTGGGAGGGAATGGAGAGCATATGCTGAGTGAACTAACTCAGTCCCACAAGGATAAATATTGCATAAAACCGTCATAGTAGAATGAGTATAAAGGTCCAGGAGGGATGGGAGAGGCAGGAAGCAGAGGGACGGGGATGTACAGGGGGAAGAGGGGATTAATCATTGGATTGTACAATTTGATGGCGGTGAGGGAAATTGAAATAATTTGTTCGAATTTATATTTGAATTTTGTAAATAGACTAGTGGAAAGAAAAGAAAAAAATTACCAGAAAAGCTCAATATCAGCTGACTGACATTGTGTTCTAGACGAGGTAGTTTATTTTCACGGAATATATTATTCCACTGTAGGAATGTACCACCATTTATTCCTGCATTGTTCTCTCTCAGCTTTTTGGATGATGATATCTACTATTTGTCTCCTGTTGCACAGTGGAAAAGGTTCCTGTGTACCGTTAGCGTAGGACAGAAATAACTTAGGATAAAATAAGTCAATTTAACACCTGTTGTTAGTTGCCTTGGAGGTTTGTCTTGATTCACAGTGGCCGCATGTGACAATAGAAGTTTTCTGGGTTCTAATTTTTATGGGAGAAGACACTTAACCATTGTACTATATCGTAAGTTGTTATTAAGACTTGACACTTATAGGCTTTTAAAGTTTTTTTTTTTTTTTGCAATCTTTTAAGTGTCTTGTGGTTTTTTACTATGGTTTTAACTTGCATTCCCCTGATTACTGATAGGAAAGTTGTGAAATGCATGTATTTCTTTCTCTTCTATAAAGTGCCTGTTAGATTCTTTTGTCATTACCATTTCTATTGGATTATCTTCTTTATTTAGGAAGTCTGCATTTTAAAGGAAGAAGGATACTACAAGTTACAAGTAATCAAGTCTTAGATTTATCAGTACTTCTCTCATATGAAATGTGCCTGTTTTTCTTCATAAACATAAAAATGTTTTGGAAAATATCATTTTACAATACCATGGGTTTTGAACAAGCACAAAGTGGTTTTGTTGATAGCCACAGAAGACAGGGCTCTTGCCTGGCTTACAGACCACACCACCTAGAACAGGGTCGGACCCACGGTAGGTGCTCAGGAAACATTTGTTGCAGTAACTGAGGGACCATCCTAGCCTTGTAGGAATTGTCTGTGCAGTGCAACAGCAGGATGGGTTGGTATCACGAACTCTCACATGCTGGCTTTGCTATATGCTGCTATTATGCTTTAAGGTCACAGGTAAGAGAGTGAAAGAATTCTAGCTTGGACTGAGGAATGTTAGTGTGGAATAAAGGGGTTGTAGTGGGGGCATCAGTGTAAGGAGATACTTGAGCTCTTGTTGTTATATGTGCCGTCGAGTACAACTCACTGTATGAATAGCAGACCTGAACCCTGTTCTATCCTGTGCCATCTTCTTAACTTCTGACACTCTCGAGCCCATTGCAGAAGTCACTGTGCCAACTGATCTGGTCTGAGCAGTAGTGCCCAGGAAAACTCCACGCCTTTACAAGCAAAAGAAGAGGAAATGTGTTTACCAGGTGCAGAAGACTTGGTAAATAGTGTTAGTATGTAAAAGGGCATTCTAGTCAAAGGTTACCAACCACATGAGGAAAAGTGCTGTAAGAACATTTATGGCATAGGAGCATGCCAAGAGAAAGTTCCTAGCTTTTTTGGAAGACGAGTTCATTAAACAGATGAGTGCTATAACCATCATTGTCTTCAAGTCAGAACTGACCCTCCAGTGGGTTTTGAGGCTGGGAATCACACATTGCAATCTTTCTTGGGTGGAATTCCTGGCAGATCCAAACCCCCAGAGAGGCAGACACAGCCTTGAAATTAGCACCTCCACTCCCTATGAACTATGCCCCCAGAGTTCCCGTGCTAGGACCATAACATTTTACTAATGTAAAGTGTGTCAACTTCTAAAAGCAGGACTGTTTTCTTTCCAGGTTCCTCCAGCCTTCCGCCTCTCTTTGCACCCATTTGCCATGCTAACAGCACCCAAAGCCGCAGAATACGCCCGCAATCAGAGTAAGCTGACTATCTGCAGAAAGAGATTTAATGAAGGTTAGGTGCAGGGCTCACAGTGTAAGGCTGAAGTTGTAATGGTAATTTGATTTCTCTGTCTGGTCAAATGAAATCACTTGATTTCCCGTCATCTCATGACCGAAATCAAGCCAGTATTCCTTCCCATCCCTTTGGTGAAGGGAACAAGGTGGAAGAGAAGGATGGGTAGTTGTGGGTGGAGTTTTGTTGTTTTTTTTTTTTTAGAAAATGGCTTTGTACACAGATGTGGTCATTACATTACATTTTTCTGTAGGTGTCAAGTTAAGAAGAGGAGCAACAAATAAAAATGCCACCAACAGCTCAATGAGGGCGACAAAGGCCACGGAATGGAAGTCAACAAAAAGTTTGTCTTTGAACGTGCAGCCAAAGAACAAAGTATGTCTAAATGCAGATTGACTCAAACAAGTATCAGATTGTTTAGGAGCAGTTATGTTGCTCAAAGTCTGTTCTTTGGGGTAAAATGCTCTGGGTATGAATCTGTTCTTGTTGTGTGCTCTCAAGTTGGAACTGACCCATAGCTGGCCCTCCAGTGGGTTTTCAGGGGCAGTGCAATTCCTCACCACTAAGCC
>NW_006400243.1:57328-84304 GCF_000299155.1 Elephantulus edwardii | reverse complement strand
ATGTTATTACCGAATACTTTTTCCCAGTCAGTGGCTTCCCTTTTTACCCTACTGGAGAAGTTTTTGGATGTGCATAGGGATTTGAGTCTTAGAAGGACTCTGTTGTTTTTGTCATGTGCCATTGAGTCGCCTGCAGCTCATAGCTATCCAATACAACAGCCCTAAACTCTGCTCTATCCTCTGCCAATCTTATTGTTTCTGATACACCTATCCCTGTTACCACAGTCTCTGAATGAATCTGTTGTTGTTGTTGTTATGTGGCGTTGAGTCCCTTGCGACTCATAGCGACCCTATGTACAACAGCCCTGAACCCTCCTCTATCCTGTGCCAATCGCACTGCCTCCAACACACCCATCCCAATTACCCCAGTCACTGAATCAGTCCACCTCATAGAGGGTCTTCCCCTCCTGCGCTGTCCCTCCACCCTCCCAAGCACGATGTCCCTCTCCAAGGACCGGTCCCTCCTTACAACAAGTCCAAAGTATGTCAGACGAAGCCCCAGAATCCTTGCCTCCAAGGAACAGCCTGGTTTAACTCTTTCCAGGATGAATCTATTTGTTTTCTTAGCAGTCCATGGTACACTCAATACTCTTCTCCAGCACCACAGCTCAAAAGCGTCAATTCTCCTTCTATCCTCCCTAATCATTGTCCAACTCTCTGATTCATAACAAGTGATTGCAAAGACCATGGCCTGTATCAGACACACCTTAGTCTCCAGAGAGACACCATTGCTCCTCAGTACTTTGGAGAGGTCCCTAACAGCAGACTTTCCCATCGCAGTACATCTTTTAATTTCCTGACTGCTCGTGCCAAGAGTGTTGACTGTGGAGCCAAACAAACTAAAGCTGTGAACAATCTCAATCTCTTCACCGTCCATCCTGATGCTTCCAGTTTGCCCAGTGGTTAGAATCTTTGTCTTCTTGACATTGAGCCTCAATCCATATTGGAGGCTGCAGTCCTTGACCCTCTGCAGCACGTGCATGAGGTCCTCCTCAGTTTCCACAAGCAGGGTTGTGTCATCTGCATAACACAGACTGTTGAATGAATCTAGAGCTATAATTTATCAGCTATACAACTTCAGGAAAACAACTTAATCTTTCTTAGTTTTATTCCTCTGAAAGATGGGGGAAAATGCCTACCTCATGGGGTTGTTGAGACAATTCACTGAGACTATGCTCTGGTGGTTTAAGGTATTGTGTTGCCAACACAAAGGTATGTGGTTTGAATCCACCAGCTGTACTGCAGGAGAAAGATGGGCAGTCTCCTTCTATGTAATTTACTGCCTCTGAAAACCCGCTGCAAGGTCAGCTATGGATCTATTCCAACTAGATAGCACAAAACAAGCACATTAAATGTCAAAACCAAAAAACAACGTATTTGAATATTGTAAATAAACCAATATGAATAAAAAGAAGTGAGAACAGTGTTTGGCCCAGAGTATATCCTGAAGAAACGCCACCACACTTTATGAACTTTCAAGTACCTGAGAAAAATACTGTTTACAAGTTAGTCAGCTGTTATTTTGTTGATTCGAGTAAGTAAGTTAAGGAGATTTATATTAATATGACTACTCCAAAAGTAGGGAACTCGGAAGGCTTACTGGTAAAGAATTGTACTGCCAACATAAAGGTACATGGTTCGAATCCACCAGCTGCTCCAAGGAAGACAGATGGGCAGTCTCCTCCCATGCAACTTACTACCTCTGAAAACCTGTTGGAGGGTCAAATATGGGCTGGTTCTGACTCAGTGATACACACCACCACCACTGATTTAAAAAAAATCCTATCCTTGGTCCTTTTCTCACTAACCAGAACCTTTATCTTTTCATTGT
This sequence comes from Elephantulus edwardii, assembly GCF_000299155.1. Taxonomy (NCBI): domain Eukaryota; kingdom Metazoa; phylum Chordata; class Mammalia; order Macroscelidea; family Macroscelididae; genus Elephantulus; species Elephantulus edwardii. Next base: position 82,473 of record NW_006400243.1, on the reverse strand, counting down.
TCTCTTGGTCCCTCTCTCATTAACCAGAGTTTTTCTGCTTGGATTCTCTTTTGATCCTCCTCTGCCCATTGGATTCCTGGCGTCCATTTGTTGTAGGCCAAGATGGTGAACTTGCATTTCATCTGCATTGGGCATGTTATCAAGATGGGTGAGTCCTTGGAATAAGACATCAAGCTGGAAAAGGTGGAAGGTCAGAGAAAGAGAGGAAGACACTCACAAGATGGATTGAAACAGTGACTCTGACAATGGACTTGAGCATGATGTGGTTCATGATGATGGTGCACAATAGGGCAAGGTTCAAAATGATTGTGGGACCACCATGAGATGTAGTTGACTCAGTGGGACTCAACAACAATAACAACAACCACTGCACATGGTGCAGAATCTAGAGAGTAGCCAGGGAGGGGTAGGGCTGGAGAGAGAGGGGGCAATGATTCTGCCTTGTCACCTTGGGCTCTTTCTTACAATGAGAAAGGTGAACAGGGCATTTAAAGACAAGTCAGAGACACCATGGTGGTTACTTTAAAAGGGAGGAAGACAGTCTCTCAGAGCGGTACAGGCTCCATGTTTTAGGCATCTTAGGGATTCGTTGAAGGTTGTGAAGTAGGAAAGAAAAGGAAGGATTTTGAAAAATGGTACATTGAGCTCTGAATTGTGCTCTCTTAAAGAAACACAAATAAGAAATTGCCTTTTATTTTGTTTGGCTGATATATTGCTGTTTTTCATTTTAAATAAAGGTGAAATTGGCATAACAAAAATATTTACCATTTTAAAGCATGGCTTTTAGAAAGGTCACAGTATTACATCTATTTAGTTTCAGTGCATTGTCATTTGTGCCAAAAGGAAGTCACACACTCAATTAGCTGTTTAATTTTAAAACAATATGTTGCTGCTGTTGTTGTTGCTTTGTGCCATCAAGTCACTTGTGACTCATAGTGACTCTATGTATAAGAGCCCTAAATGCTGCTCTATCCTGTGCCAACCTCACTGTCTCCGACACACTCATTCCCACCACCCCAATCACAGAATCGATCCATCTCATCGAGGGTCTTCCTCTCTGCACCGCCCCTCCACTCTCCCAAACATGATGTCCCTCTCCAAGGACCAGTCCCTCCTTGCAACATACCCAAAGTATGTCAGACGGAGCTTCAGAATTCTTGACTCCAAGGAGCATTCCAGCTTCACCCTCTCCCGGACAAACGTGTTTGTTTTTCTTGTAGTCCATGGTATATTAAGCACTCTTCTCCCACACCACAGCTCAAAGGCATCAATTCTCTTTCTGTCATCACTAGTCACTGTCCAACTCTCCGATGCATAGCATGTAATTGTGAAGACTATAGCCTGGATCAGGCGCACCTTAGTCTCCAGCCTGATGTCATTGCTCTTTAGTACTCTTGAAAGGTCCCTCACACCTGACTTTCCCAATGCAATTCATCTCCTGATTTCCTGGCTGCTGTTACCAAGAGAAGACATCTGCAATGTACAACTGCTCAAGGGCAAAATAGACTATTTCCTTTGGAAAGAGTTAGTTGTAGCAAGCGTGTTGTTGTTGTGTGCCTCTGAGTAGGAACCGACCTGTAGCTGACCCTCCAGTGGGTTTTCAGAGGCAGTGAATCACACAGGAGCAGACTATTCATTTTTTGTCCATGGAGCAGCTAGTGAATTTGAACTATGTGCCTTTGGGATTGTAGCACAGCTTCTTACCATTAGGCCACCAGAACTCCTTTATAACAAGTATAACTTATTATTTAACTTTTCTTTTGGAAGTAATCTCAAGCTTATGGGAGGTTGTAATAATAAAGCAAAGAACTGTCATAGACCCTTTACTTAGATGGCCAGTTGGCCCTTAGCTTTCTCATTCTATTTGTTTCTATTTTTCTGTGTGTATCAAGTAGAGAGAATTTCTTCTTGAATCATGTGCATATTACCAATCTCAAAAAAGCTAATATTGATGATCTCTTTCATCTACCATCTATATACCAATTTGTTTAATGGATCCAAAATGCTCCTTTTAAAAGCATTTCCCTCTTCTGTACAGGATCTAGTGTGGGGTTATATATTGCTTTTAGTCAAAATAATAACTTAATTTTCAAATTTATTAAAATCATTCCATGGAAATAATTTTCTTTTTCAACCTGCATTTGCTTTCATTCCTCTTTGCCAGCAAGTAAGTGTCTGATATTTGACCTTAGTCTCTCTGTAGACCCATACAACACACAGCATAAAGTTTTTTGGGAGGCAACATTCCCAGTTATAGTGCATGTTACCACCTGGCAAGAACCTATAAAACGTCATGAATCTGAAGAAAGAGCCTTTACCCCAGCCATCCTACCACCAGGATCTACTTGGTATAGACATATGTGCCCCATTTTCCCCCCTTTGGTTTCAACATACATTACTGAATATACTTTCTTATTGTTGTGTTGTTATGTGCCATTGAGTCGCTTGTGACTCATAATGACCATATGAACAACAGCCCTGAAACCTGCTCTATCCTGTGCCAACGTTACTGTCTCTGACACACTTACCCACATTACTCCAGTCCCTGCATTATTCCTTCTCATGGATGGTCTCCCTCTCTTTCTTTGTTCTTCCACACTTCCAGGCATGATGTCCCTCTCCAAGGACCAGTCCCTTCTTGCAACATGCCCAAAGTATGTCAGACGAGGCTTCAGAGTCCTTGCCTCCATGGAGCAGTCTCGCTTCACCTTCTCTAGGATGAACCTGTTCTCCTGGCAGTCCATGGTATATTCAACACTCTTCTCCAGCACCACAGCTCAAAGGCATCAATTCTCTTTCTATCATCCGTAGTCATTGTCCAGCTCTCCGACACATAGCAAGCAATTGCAAAGACTATGGCCTGGATCAGGCACACCTTAGTCTCCAGACTGACATCATTGCTCTTCAGTACTCTGGAGAGGTCCCTGGCAACTGACTTTCCCAATGCAATTTGTCTCTTGATTTCCTGGCTTCTGGTACCAAGAATGTTGATTGTGGAGCCAAGGAAACTAAATCTGTTAACAATCTCAATATCTTCACCATCCATCATGATGATGCCACTTGGCCCAGTGGTGAGAATCTTTGGGTTTTTTTTATGTTGAGCTTCAATCCATATTGATGACTGCAGTCCTCGACCTTCTGTAGCAAGTGCTTCAGGTACTTCTCAGTTTCAGCAAGCAGAGTTGTGTCAACTACATAATGCAGATTGTTGATGAGTCTTTCTCCAATCCTGATGCCACATTCCTCCTCACACAGCTCAGCCTCCCAGATGATCTGTTTTGCATATAGATTGAAAACTATGGAAACAGAATATAACCCTGGTGTACACCCTTCCCAATTTTGAACCATGCAGTGTCCCCTTGCTCTGTTCTGAAGACTGTCTTCTGATCCAAGAAAAGGTTTCACATAAACACAATCAAATATTCCAGGATTTACATTCTTCTCAGAGTTAGCCATAGCATGTTGTGATCCACACTGTCAAACACATTCACATAGTCAATAAAACACAGATAGACATTCCTCTGGTACTCTCTGCTTTCAGCCAAGATCCATCTAAGGTTAGCTATAATAGCCCTCGTACCACGGCCTATTCTAAATTCAGCCAGCAGTTCTGGTAGTTCTCTATTTATATACTACTCCAGTAATTTTTGGATAATTTTCAGCAGAATCTTGCTTGCATGTGATATTAATGATATTGTGCAATAATTTCTGCACTCTGTTGGGTCACTTTTCTTTTGAACAGAAACAAATATACATCTCTTCTGGTCAGTTAGCCAGGTGGTTGTCCTCCAGATTTCTCGGCACAACTTAGTGAGCACATCCAGAGCAGCATCTAACTGTTCAAATATGTCAATTAGTATGCCATCAATTCCTGGGACCTTGTCTTTTGCCAATTCTTTCAGAGCAGCTTGAACTTCCTCCTGCATCATCACAGGCTCTTGCTCATAAGTTGTTTCATGAAATTCTTCTGTGTCAGCCAATTCCTTCTGGTATAGTGACTCTGCTTTTCATCTTCTTTTAATTTTTCTTGGATCATTTAATATTCTGCCCAAAGTATCCTTAAGTATTGCAACTCGTGGCTTGAATTTGTTTTCCAATTCCTTCAGCTTAAGAAATGCTGAGAGAGTTTGGCCCTTTTGATTTTCTGACTCCAGCTCTACATATTTCATTGTAATACTTTGCTTTGTCTTCTCAAGCTGCCCCTTGGAATCTTCTGTTCAACTCCTTAATTTCTTGGTTTCTTCCCTTTGCCTTGGCTTCCTGGCACTCTAGTGCAATATATCTTCTGGCAACAACAAAAAAGTAGAGAATATTTAGTTGATTAAAGAGCTAACTTCCTATAGATTGAAAGCCCAGTGTCTGTGTCTCATATTGAATTTGTGTGCTTAATAGTTGTTGTAGTCCATATGTACCATTGAGTCAGAACCAACTTTTAGCTGACCCTCCAGCTGGTTTTCACAGGCAGTAAAGCGTGCATAAGCTAATTGTCCTTCTTTCTCCTGTGAGTTTCAACAGTGTATCTTTGGGCTGACAGTGCCACCAGAACTCCCTGCTAAGTACAAAACCATTTTGTTTTTGTTTTTTATTTTGCAGGTCATTTAGACTGGGACTTTGGACGTACGTGTCTGGGAGAGGAAAAGAAGCATCATTTTAGCACCACATTTCCTGCCATTCTTGTACATTTCTCTTTACAGTTTACTTAAGCAAACATTGGAGTATTGTTTTGGATGTTGATGTTCTTCTTTTAAAAGTGTATGGCCCTGCCACCTTTGGTAATAAATGTATGTATCTTATGCTACTTCCTTGTGACTGGATGGCTGTTGAGTACAGAGAGTAAATAGTATCATATGTCAGAACAAGCTGGCCTTTGTAGTCTTCTACAAATGTTTAACATTGAATATTGCAGAGCGGTGGGGGAGTGGAGGTAATTTTCTGGGTTTCAATCCAAGATAAAGTTAAATCTATCATTTACTGCCTTTACTATGTTCTCATGTAAAAACCTTTATTTTAAATCCTTTCAATAAACCATTAAAAGAAAATGAGTGCTAGCTTTCTTCCCACAAACTATAAGGACTCCACATGGTTCACCGCTGTCTAGGTGGAACTGACTCGTGCCTGACCCTCCATTGGTTTTCCGACGCTGTAAATTGCATGAAGAGGAGAATTGACTATCTTTCTCCCTTGGAACTGCTGGTGGATTCAAACTGCCAGATGGGCTTAGCCTTTGAGTTACCAGCGTAGCTTCCTACAGACTATCCCACCAGAGTTCCATGTATAATGACTGCTGGGAAGACAAAAACCAGCTCTAGTCTTCTAGTACCTATCCGAAATGCCTGCAAGGCACATGGATTAACCAGTAATGTGTGGGAATAGCAATTTGATCAAAGAAATATAGTACATGTTACTCTTTTCTTTTAAAATTTCTTTTTTAGGATGATCTGAGTGAACGTTCACAAAGCAAGTTGAATTTTCAGTCAACAATGTTTATATATTTGGTTTAAAAATATTTATTATGATACGCACAATGTAATCACACTTATCCCATTCCCTTTTTATATTTCTCATTTCCATTAATCCTCTATCCAGCCCCTTCCTGTATTGGGGGGGGCTTTACCCTTGAGCAAATGCTACTTTTAAAAATTTTTTTAACTTTGTGTCACACTACATCTTTCTTGATGTTTAAATGGGCCGCCTTCTTTCTGCAGGGCAGGTTCATTAGCACACACCTGCGTGGCTTGTTGACTTTTGCTAAAGATTGTGGTGTGTGCAGACGGGGATGTTGTGGTCAGGAAGACCAAAGGAACCTTCTCTATAGTCGGTTCCATTGTGATTGTAACTGACTGGAATAAGAGCATTAGGAGCGAAGAAGGAGGCAGCACAGTAATCAACCTGGGGTCCCCTCTGGGTAGCCGGGTGTCTAGTTTCACAGGACTCTGCTAGTTTTGTTTAGTTTTTACTTGTAAGGCAGTATTTCTTCTTTGTGGCTGTTGCTGTCTATCTTTGGTATCTGTTCTGCATGCCATGTGAGGCTTCCCACAAACAGCATAGTGAATGTATTACAAGCTGTGAGGCTGGAAGGTGTTTGGTTTTATCCTTCTGTACACGCAGGGGAGAGATGAGTGAGGGACAGGGCCACCTCCACCACGGCATATCTGAAGGGTGCTTCTAAAGCCGCTGGGTGGTGCGAATGAGTGCGATCATCAACTGTTGACAGAAAGGTTGGAGGTTCAAGTCTGCCCAGAAGAAGAAAGCCCTAATGATGAAGATGCTATGGAGCCCAGTTTGGTGCTGGCACACAGAGGGCTGCCACGAGTTGGAGTTGCCTCAGTGACAATGATTTGCTTGAAATCATTAGCCTGGCAGTGCTGGGGAATAATCTTCCAACAGTCATCTGGATTTGATGCCATGGTGATGCTTCTGGGAGGACAGGCAAGCAAATTACCCTAAAACCAAAATGCCCTGCAAGATATTTGGGAGCTGGGATGAAATTCTGTGCATTTTCCTGAAATTTGAGTGTCTAAGCATTTCAGGAAAGTTCTTTATTTTTTTGGCTAAAAGAGAAATATTGACATTTATAATACAACCCCTTCCTTTCACTTCCAGAAGTCAACTCCCACTCAGAGTGACCCTCCATTGTTTTCCCCAGGCTGAACCTTTATGAGAGGAGACTGTCCCTCTTTCTACCTTGAAGCAGCTGGTGGATTTGAACCAGCAAGCTTTTGGTTAATAGCGCAACCCATATAGTAGTCCATCAGTGCCCCTTAATCTCAAGACAAGATATGTCTATTTCCTGAATTTGCTGCTTTTATACCATTTAAAATCTTAGATTAACGTTTAAATATTGCTTTCTTTTCCTTTCATGCCATGAAGGTAAGAAATATTCACAAGTGAAAATGAAAGGAAATTAAAAAATATAAATGCAGGCCCTCTCATCACATCTTTCAGTAATAATCACTTTTAATATTTTCATGTTGTCATTTTGTGCCCTTGAGTCCGCTGTGACTCACAATGACCTTATGTACAATCTCTCTGAACCCTGCTCTATCCTGCTCTCATCTTTTTTCTTATATAAATATATGCAAAGTAATTTTTCAATGAAAACCGTACCATGCTGATTAAATCATTTAGGGAACAATCGCCTTCCTCATGGAGAAGATCTTTTGTTAGTACAAGTCCTTCTGGAATTTGTCTGATTCTCTGGAGTTACCCCAGATGGAGCCCCCGACCTCCATCTCAGCAGTTTCCATAGGCAAACATTACACAACGCTGGGCGTGGAATGCCATTTCCAGAGGGCTGCATAGGATGAGAAGAGCGCCCTTTGTCTCCAAGGTCATAATGGCTCTGCTGACTTCAATTCCTTTCATTGCAGCTGGTGAGAACAACTCGAAAATGCTAGAGAGAATGACAGCCCCCTGCCCCATGACACCAAAATGAGAAAAAAAGAAAACACAGAAATCCCCTTACGCACGACTCCCAGGCCCCTTTTGTATTGGTCCTGCCAACGCAGCAGTCACCCTGCTATATATATCAGCTGCCACGCTTGTCCTCATCAACTGGACGCTGATCATCCGCTGTCAACAACTATGGGAAAGGTGAGCTGATGGAGGGACCAGGTCCCATCCACTGAGCCTCCTGGCTGTGGGGCTGTGTGCCTGGAGCCTCCTGGAGCCTCCTGGATGTGTGCCTTTTTTGCTGATTGCCTGCTCTCACCTTATTTCCCACTGCAGATCACCTTCTACGAGGACCGGGGCTTCCAGGGCCGCTGCTACGAGTGCAGCAGCGACTGCCCCAACCTGCAGACCTACTTCAGCCGCTGCAACTCCATCCGCGTGGACAGCGGCTGCTGGATGCTCTATGAGCGCCCCAACTACCAGGGCCACCAGTACTTCCTGCGCCGGGGCGACTACCCTGACTACCAGCAGTGGATGGGCCTCAGCGACTCCGTGCGCTCCTGCCGCCTCATCCCCCATGTGAGTGTGGCTTTCTCTGGGATCTGTCTGAAAATGAAGGCTGTTTTTAAAAGTCAGTCTTAAGTAGGAGGTGGCAGTAGAAAGCGGCAGCGAGGCTAGTTTCGCATCCCATGTGTGCATCTTTTCTTGTAGACTCTGCGTGTTATCTTTTAAACTACCTGTTCTTTACTTTGTATTTTAAGTATCATTTTTAAAACCCGAAAGACCAAAGGTAAGGGGGGGAAAGCAGACCATGAAAGAAACAGAAATGATCTGTCCAAAATGTGTTTTCAACAGACAGTTGTGGGAGACTGTAGATGGCAGTGAATAAAATCAATGTTGCTGTGTGCACAGGAAAAGCTCTGATGGCAAATATTTTGTTATATGTATTTTTGACACACACAAGCTGTGATTTCTTAAAGTATCATTATGGCTCACAGCAACCTAGAAATCCAGTATATCAAATTTATACATACAATGTAAACTATTTAATTGCTTAAAAATGCATTTTACTTGTTTTTCTATTTAATTATTCTTCCTAGAGAATTTAGGCCCCAATGGATGGCACCCAAGCTTTAATTTAGCTGTCAATACCTCTAAGCTCGCTGGAAAGAAGATTGTCTTATTATCAAGGGCTGACAGGACAGAAATACTACAAGTGGGTGGTTTTAAGGAACAGAAGTTTACCTTGCCACTGCATAGGAGACTAGAAGTTCAAAGTCAGGGTGTGAGTTCTAGAGGGAGACTTTCTCTTTCAGGGAAAGGCTTTGTCTCTTCAACCTCTGCTCCGCTTTCCCTCATAATTTTCATGTGGCCTGACACCTATCTCCCCTCTGCCCTGCTTGCTTACTTGGTTATTCACTCAGTTTGCTCCCTTTGAGCCCTGGTGGCCTAGTGGATAAAGGGTTGTACTGCCAACTGTAAGACAGGTGGTTAGAATCCACCACCTGCTCCATGAGCAATCTCCTCCCATGAAATTTATGGCTTCTGAAAATCTGCAAGAGTGTCAGCTATGAGTCAGTTCCCTAGATCAGCACACAGTAACACAAATGACATCAATGAGCAATATTAGACTGGATTTCAACCACAGGCATTGCCATCCAGGTGGTTAAAACCCTTAGCAGCTCTGTAAAGCGGAGAGGAATTGCCCCCACAGGTTTGCCAAAGCTGTAATCATCAGAGAAGCAGACTGCCACCCCTTTCAGCATCCTTTTCCTGTACCTGCACATGGGGGGTTCAAACCACTGACCTTTTTCGTCACTGAGGTCTTTAACCACTGTGTCAGTAGGGTTATAGTGCCTATTTTAGGGAACTACAACTCAGTCAGTCCATGACTAAGGTGATGATGCAAAAGTGAACTTTGAAATTCCGTGTTTCCTGGGGAGTGATTGCAGAATTCTTAGCAGAGTGGAATGTGGGAGGCCTGTGTCATCAAAGCAGAGTTTAATGAGGACGATTCTGGCTACTGAGGGAAAAGGAATAAACTGGAGCATAGGAGACCAGAAAGGAGGCAAGAGTCAGGTTCAAGCTTGAACTGAAACAGAGGTTATGAAAACAGAGCTGGGGAAAATGCACCCTTTCATTTTTATAAGAGCGTAATAAGCTGTGTCCCATGTTATCAGGTGCTGTTGAGTTGGCTTCAACTCTTAGTGACCTTGTGTGGCTTTATGTGTGATCTCTGACACACAGCCTGGCTTCTTTTTTTTTTTTTTAATTAACGGCCTGGCTTTGTGCTGTCCTTACAGTTATTACTAGATTTGATCGCAGTGTGTAGCTACTGCGTCAATCCATTTCACTGAGGGTCTTCTCCTCTCTCACTGACTCTGTACTAAGCGGGATGTCCTTCTACAGAGTCTGGCTCTTTTGAATAATATGTCCAAAGTATATTAAATTAAGTCCTATCATCATCAGTTTTAAGGAGAATTATGACTGTACATCTTAAAAAAATTCTACTAATTCTTTGATCAGTCCATGTATATTCAATATTCTTTGCCAACAGAAATTGAAAGGCATCAATTCTTGTTTGGTCTTCTTTATTCATTGTCCAGGCTTTGCATTAGACTATTGAATTAGACTATTGAAAATACAAAAAAGAAAAAGAAAAAAATACCATGACTTGGGACACATGCACACCTTAGTCCTCAAAGTGACTTCTTTAGCCTTTAACACTTTAAAGAGGTTGTTTGCAACTATATCACATGAAGATCTCTGCGTCGGATATAGAAGTAGTCTCATTAACAACCTGTGATATGCAGATAACACAACTCTGTTTGCTGAAGGTGAAGAAGGCCTGAAGAACTTAATAATAAAGACTACAGTCTTCAGCATGGATTATGCCTCAGGGTAAAGAAACAGAAGTCCTCATAATTGGCCCGTCATGATAAGTGAAGAAAACACTGAAGTTTTCAAGCACTTCATTTTTCTTGGATCCACAATCAACATCCATGGACACAGTGTGTACCATAATGTCCATGAAAATCTTCTTACTAGTATTACAGAAAATAACTATGTGTTGATTTCTTTTTATATATAGGAAAGGAAACAACAGCAACAAAAACCTGAACCCAACATTGCTACTGAATCCATTCCAACTCCACTGGATTTCTGAAGCTATAAATCTTTATGGGAGAAAATTGTTTAATCCTTCTCCAAGATGCAGTTGGTGGATTTGAACTGCTGACTTGTTGGGAACAGATCAATTTCTAATACAATATACCAACAGGATTCCTTTTATGTACATATCATTTCATTTCTATTGTTGCTGCTGAAAATATACACAGCAAAATATAATCAGTTCATCAGTTCACATGTACCACTCAGCAGCACATTCTTCAGGTTGTATAATTACTCTCACCTTAATTTTCTGCGTTGTTCCTGCCATGTTAACATTAACTTAGGGACCTCTTAGGGTCTTAACTAATCTTTCAAGTTACTATTGTCAATTTGATCTCCTACAGATAGTTATTTCCAGAGCATAATGCTTAAGGAAGATATCTTTCAGTAGTTAAGCTAAACTATTGTTTGGATTTAAGAAGACTTCAGGCGCTACTTTCTGTTTAAGGTTTAAAGATATTGCTTTAACAAAACTAATACAGCAGATGGTCTTAATTTTCCAAAGGTACTTACTTCTGTTTGGGAAAGAATTTTCTCGGATCATGAACACTAAGAGGCTGTAGCAAATTTTAGTAAAGCAAATAACTTCAGGGGAACCTGAAAGAGGTGGTTAGAAGTTGAAGGATTGTTGGGGTCTTTTCCTAGTTTAGCTGTTGAATCATTAGACTCACACGAATTGGCTTAACAGGATCTGAAAGTCTCTTTATCTCTGCAACAGGGCTGTTCCTAAAGCAAACCTTCCCAAAGTTCCAGAAGAGAACTTCTGGGCAGGAATGGGCAGGGAGGTGCGAGGGCTGGGACTGTAACCTCTGTTTCTGGCCATTTACTTCTTTCTTGTTTGTCACCTCAGCACTCCGGCACTTACAGAATGAAGATCTATGAAAGAGATGACTTCAGAGGACAAATGTCAGAGATCACAGATGACTGTCTCTCTCTTCAGGACCGCTTCCACCTCAATGAAGTCCACTCCCTGAATGTGCTGGAGGGTTGCTGGATCCTCTATGAGATGCCCAATTACCGGGGGCGGCAGTACCTGCTCAGGCCAGGGGAGTACAGGAGATTTCTTGATTGGGGGGCCATGAATGCCAAAGTTGGTTCTTTTAGACGAGTCATGGATATTTACTGAAATGTTTACACTCTCCATTTTCTTCTTTAGAATCAAATAAAATATTTAGCTGTGTTTCTGGCACTAATTGAGTCTCTGTCTTTTTTCCCCAATCGATTAAACATTCAAAAGCAATAAGGCATACATGAGAAATACTGTGTTTTCAGACTACCACAATAAAACAATTATAAGGAAATTAATCCAGTTAACTTTTTAATCTCTCAATGTCTATAAAGGTTAATTTACCCTATACTGTAGCCTGTTAAGTGTGCAATAGATTACTAAAAAGTTTGAAATAAAACAGGGTATTCATTTGACACTCTGGAAGGCAGTTTGGTGTTTCCTCAAAAAGCTGAACATAGAAATTCCATATGACCCTGCTATTCCACTGCTTTGAACACACCCTGAGAAAGTTAGAACTGAGACATAAATGGAGATTTGTATGCCAGTGTTCACAGTAGTGTTATTTATCATAGCAAGAACGTGGAAACAGCTCAAATGTCCAACCACATTTGAATCCATTGAGAAATTATGGTACATTCACATGATGGACTACTACACAGCATGCAGGAGAAGTGATTTTGAAATCACTGCCTATCTGGGAAGGGACTGGATAGTATTATGCTAAGTAACTGACCCCATCCCATAGGACAAATACTGTATAAGACCATCGTCATAAAAATAGGAAGATAACTAGTAAAATGTGTATGAGGATCAAAAGGTTGGAGGGGAAGAGCAGAGGAGGCTGAGAATGGGCAGGGGGTGGGTAAACATAGGGTCACACAATTTGATGGGTGGAGGGTGGGGTGGGTAAAGGAAATGGGGACGATCCACTATGAAGAACAATATATACAAACATTGTAAGTAAACCAGTATAAAATAAAAATTTAATTAAAAAAAACCCAAAACACAACAACTGGGTATCCATTTGAAGAAAAACAACAACAACAACAACAAAAAACCCCACACCTTATATAAGACACTAACTCAAATCTATCAAAGATATAAATATAGAACCTAAAGTAATACATAAAATTTTGATAATACATCAAAGAAAAAAGAAGAAAAAACCTTAGGAGTGCAAATTTATGATGTAAATAGACTATCAGTTATACCAAAAAGACAAATAGCAGAAAGTAAATGAATAAAGTTGTAACTTCTAAAAATTAATTCTTGTGTGTATCAAAAGACTTCTTCAATAGAATTGAAAGAGAACCTACAGGTTACAAAAATGTATTTGGAGAGGATATATCATACAAGGGACTCATCTCTAAATTTATGAGAAGTTTAAACACTTAAGCAACCAAAAGACAATGCAATTTTAAAAACAAGACATTCACAAAACCAATAAGCACTCATTAGCCAAAAGAAAGATGCAAATTAAAACAACAATAAAATACCATCTTGTCCCAAAAATAATATCAAAGTTCAAAAAGACAGAAAACAGCAAATGCTGATGAAGGGGTGGAGAGACTGGAATTCAAACACTCTGTTGATAGGACTATAACATGGTGTAACTTCTGTGGAAACATGGTACTGTGCTTCCATTAAGAGTTGGAAATAGAAACACCATTTGATCCAGCAATCCTACTAGTAGACGTATGTCACAAAGAAAAAGAGGCTGAAACAAAAACGTGTATGTGCATCCATGTCCATTGCAGAATTATTTACAATAGCAAGGAGATAAAACAACCTAAAAGTCTGTAAACAGATGAATGGATAAATAAACTATAGTATATACTAAGCAATGTTAAAGAGTAATAAGGAATACTATGCAGGAAAGAGCCCAGATGTCCAACCACAGTCAAATGGATTGAGAAATTATAGTATAGTCATACATTGGAATACTACACAACACACAGGAGCAATAATTTTGAATTTGCAAATTATTACCTAACTTGAGAGGGACTGGAGAACATTATGCTGAGTGAACTAACTCAGTCCCACAAAGACAAATATTGGATAAAACCATTATTGTAGAATGAGTATGAAGATCCAAGGAGGGGTTTGGAAGCAGAGGGGTGAATTTGCGTGTGTGTGGGGGGATTAATCATGGGATTGTACAATTTGATGGGTCGGGGTGAGGGAAATTGGAAGAATCTGGTATGAAAAACAATGTATTTAAATTTTATAAATAAACTAGTATAAATAAAAAGAAATACATTTAAAAAAGAATATTATGTAATGGTAGAGCTCTGTTGACCCAGCAGGTAAGGAGCTGTGCTCCCAGTGCAGAGGATGCAGTTTGAATCCACTGGATGTTTCATGGGTGGAAGAGGGGCAATCTCTTCCTGTGCAATTTACAGCCTCTGAAAACCTGCAGGTCAACTATGAGTTGGTTCCAACACAAAGGCAATACTAAGGAATAATGAAGAATTTGAGAACTTTTGACTATCATGAACCAGGAGAATAGTATGCTGAGTAAAATAAACTAGACACAACAGGACAAATACTATATGTGTCCCTTATCATTAAAAAAATCTAGGGAAAGTGTACTAATAGAATAAAATATTTTTTAATGATTACTAGGAATGGGAGGTGAGGAGAAGAGGCAGAAAAATTAGTAATTATTTGGGAGAAGGAAAAAAAAAATCTGCATGTGTATATTTTACCGCCATGGTCTTCACAATAACATGCTATGCAGCACATAGATGGACAATGACTAGGGATGATAGAAGGAGAATTGATGTCTTTGAGCTGTGGTGCTGGAGAAGAGTATTGAATATACCATGGACTGCTAGGAGAACAAATAGGTTTGTCCTGGAGAGTGTGGAGCCAGGCTGCTCCTTGGAGGCAAGGATTCTGAAGCTTCATCTGACATACTTTGGATATGTTGCAAGGAGGGATCAGTCCTTGGAGAGGGACGTCATGCTTGGGAGGGTGGAGGGACAGAGCAGAAGAGGAAGGCCCTCAATGAGATGGATCGATTCAGTGATTGGGTTAATGGGGGTAGGTGTGTCAGAGACAATAAGGTTGGCTCAGGATAGAGCAGGATTCACAGCTCTTGTACATCTGGTCACTATGAGTCACAGGTGACTTCATGGCACATAACAACAACAACAACAACAACAACAGCAACAACAACAACAACAACATATCATATGCATTAATAATAATGATTTTAGTAACAACTAGCATTCACTGGGAACCTGCTATGTACCAATCACTATTTTAAGTACTTTAAAAACATTGGCGATACTTGTTTATTAACACGGCCCTCATACTTAGAGAGCTCACATGAGACAGTGCTATGCAAGGTTGTGAATTGTATCATAAATATGTTCAGATACACACATTCAAATATTCAGCCATCTGCTTCCTCGCCCCTGCATCTATGTGCAAAATTGAAATATGAAAGCCCAACCCCCCCCGAAGTAAGGCAACTCTTAGAGATTAAAACACTTTTTAAAAAAAAAAAAATAGGAAAAAAGGAGAAAAATGGAGTTCTGGTGGCCTAGTGGCAAGAAGCTGCATTGCAATCCCAGAGGTACCAGTTCGAATCCACCAGATGCTCTGCTGGAGAAGGAAGGGCTATCGCCTCCTGTACTAGTCAGATCCAATTTGATGGCACACACACAATATAATAATAACATTTAAAAAGAGACTTGTTAATACAATTAGTATTCAAATATGCATACCAACAATGAAAGTCAAAGATGAGGAAAATGGAAAAAAGAAGAAAAGTGTGAAATATTGTGATAATTGCTGCGCTTGACACAGACATATGAAATGAGCACACACTGTTGGAGAAATGACACCAAAAGACTTGCTCATCACAGAGGGCGCAAACCTTCAATTAGTAAAATTAGCAATACTTTTGAAGGACAATAAAATGATGTGCAGTAAAGTGATGTACACCTGTAATGACTTAGTCAAACATGAATTTACTTTCTTGGGGGGAGAAAAAAAATTGTATTAAGTATTAGCCAGCTAGACTCAGTTCATTTGATCCCAAATTTGTCGGCAACATCCAAAGCATCATAGTGAGAAAATTGAATATAGGCCTCTTCTCTCCATCAGGCCTAATCAAGGTGCTGACCTTGGTCACATCAATGTCACAGAGCTTCTTTACTGCTTGTTTGATTTGGTGCTTGTTGGCCTTGACACCCACAATGAACACAAGTGTGTTGTTATCTTCTATCTTCTTCATGGCTGACTCTGTGGTCAGGGGAAATTTGATGATGGCATAGTGGTCAAGCTTGTTTCTCCTGGGGGCGCTCTTCCAGGGGTATTTGGTCTGCCTTCAGAGTCTCAGTGTCTTAGGCCACTAGAAGGTGGGTGATGTGCGGATCTTTGTGTGTGTGGCTGTGGATGCCCTTCAGGACTGCCTTCTTGGTCTTCAACACATTTGCTTTGGCTTAAGTTTTGGGAGGGTTAGGGGCTTCCTCCCCTTCAGTGCTGGCTTCGAAGAAAGGATCCAAACATGCATTTTCAAGATGAAAAATCACCTCTGAGGAAGAGATTACCATTTCTCTTTTAATGAGTAAACTATGTAGGCTTAAAGTCAAGTTTAAATGAATTGGGCTGAAGTCATTGAAAGGTCCTCTGTGATGTGTGTAAAGAGGTACACTGCTAACCCAATGGTGGTTCCTCTCTGATGGTTTGGATCCACAAGGGGCTCCTTAGAAGAAAGAAAGGCAATCTTCTGCTTGATTTATTGCCTTGAAGACATGTTTAAAGGTCATCCATGAGTTGGCTCCAATTTACAGCAGTGAGTGAGTGAAATTTATTTGTGGTTAGTCCTTTATGAGAATATTAGTAGCTAAAATGACAAATTAGTGCTTACTGAAATTTTTCAAATGTCTTCTGTAAGTTATGACCATTAATTACCTTTCCTCTACCATCCAGCTGTCCATTGATGAGGAGAGCTGTTCTAAGCTTTTGTACTTTTACCTGACTTCTACAAATAAACAAACTAGTACATTATCACCATTGTAATTCATATCTTTCTAAAAACCACCACTCTCTTTTTCCCATTTCTATTTCAACATCCCATTCCTCCATTAGATTTCCACTCCAACCACAATTCACTATCTCTCAGCTGTATTTACTTTGAAGAACTTCGGGATATTCACCAGACTACGTGCAAAGGAGGAAACTCATATCCTTTGCAGCAGAAGAAAGGTATTGTCACTATACTCAGACAGTATGTTGTTGTTGTTAAGTGCCATCAAGTTGCAGGCAATTCATAGTGACACTATGAAGGAGAATCCTTGACACTTGGGTGCCTTTCATCCTGTCTCCAGGCTCATAGGGTTTCTGGAGGCAAGCTATTATGGAAGTGGATGCCACTCCTCCTTTTAAGCTTGTTTTAATTGGGAAGCTCTACCCCACTCTCTGTCTGCATTGGGTAGCCAACCATTAACGCATTTGACACATCCGTGTCACAGTGTTGAGCCTCACTGCAACCACAAGTGACCGCGGTATGGCAACCTGTACACCAGGGCTATATGAATAGAGGAATGTCAGACAGTATACTAAGTGAAAATAAAGAATTGACACTTTTCCAGAGATATTTGTTTAACTGTATGTTTGTTTTATTTCTATCTGAAAATTGGTTAATGTAGCTATTAACAAGTTACAATAAGATGACACTGCCTTGGAGGTAAATCGGTAGTAGGTGAAATGAGATGACATCAGGAATAAAGTTTAAGGAGATTGTAGCCCTGACTGTGGACTGAATTCAGACAGCCAATCTCCAGAACTGAACGAAAATAAGTCTGTCTTGAAAGCCATCTACTCGGCAGTATTTTGTTAAGTCAGCCCTAGGAATCTAAGGCACTGAGTGTCTTTAGTTAAATCTTTCTTCTTACCATTTGTTACTTCAAGAGAATGACATCCTCCTTCTAATCCCAACAAAAAGAGTAAGCCAACAGTGAGGAATGGTTTGGGGAAGAGATTATGCCCCAACTCATCTTTAATCCTAGCTCTGGTGGTCTAGTGGTAGGAAAATGCACTGCAATCCTGAAGGCATGTGGTTCAAATCCACCAGCTGCTCTGCGGGAGAAGGCTGTGCAATCTCCTTGCATTGGATTAGCTGCCTCTGAAAACCCACTAGAAGGTCGGTTTCAACCTAATGATACTCTACAACAACAACAACCACCATTGGCCTAGAGGTAAAAAATTGTGTTACCAATCCAATGGCACGCAGTTGGAACCCACCAGCTGCTTTGTGAAAGAAAGTTAAACAATCTCCTTCTCTGCCATTTGCAGCCTATGAAAACCCACTAGAGCATCAGCTATGAGTTGGTTCCGACTCAACTTCACACAACAACCACAACATTCCTCCTTTTGGACAATAAATAAGGAAAGTCAAAGAAGAATTGGTGCCTTTGAGTTGCAGTGTTGAAGAATACTGACTAAACCATGGATTTACAAAAGAATAAACAAATCTGTCTTGAAGGAAGGATACCCAGAGTGTTTCTTAAAGGCAAGGAAGGTGAACCTTTATCTCATATACTTTGGGCATGGGTCAGGAGACCATGCGGGCATATGTCAGGGAGGGTCATTCCTTGGAAAAAGACATCGTGCTAGAGAAGGGGAGAGTTGGAGAAAGAGAAGAACACTCTCAACAAGACAGACTGACACAGTTACTACAACGATGCACTTAACCATGACAGAGATTGTAAGGATGACTCAGGACAGGGCAAGGTCCAGATGTGCTGTTCATAGGATCACTATGAGTTACAGCGGACTCAGTGGCATCTAACAAGTCCCTTCCTTCTCTCCCACTCCTCTCTAAGTTTATATTGATGAATTCAGGAAACAAAAGGCTTTACAGTGAAAGCAACCTCCTGACCTGGAATATGGGAAGATCTGCCCCCATGATCCCACTGACCTCTGCAGTTGATGCTGGAAAGGATTTAGACCACAGGACATGCTGGGTGGGGTGAACTCCAAAGAGCAGGAATTCACTCTTAGATTGGACATTGTTAGAAAATGGAGACAATGATCGTTATGATTGTTGTTGTTATTAGGTGCCCTTAAGTCGAGTAGCACTCATAGGACCCCATGAACAACAGACCTGAACTCTGCCCTACCCTGTGCCGTCCTCATCACCTCTGACACATTTGAGCCCATTGTCGTAGTCCCTGCATCAATATACCTCGAGAGTCTTCCTCTCTTTCACTGACCCTCCTCCTTTCTGGCATTGTCTTCTATGATAGAATATCCCAACAGGTCTTATCTGTAGGGAAGGGAGTCCAGGACAGAGATGATTTTTTTTAAAATTTTTTATTATTATTTTATGTGTGTGTGTGTGTGTGTGTGTGTGTGTGTGTGTACCGTCAAATCGGATCTGACTGGTACAGGAGGAGATTGTCCCTCCTTTTCCCAGCAGAGCATCTGATGGATTTGAACTGTGCGCCTCTGGGATTGCAGTGCAGTTTCTTGCCACTAGGCCACCAGAGCTCCCCTCAGAGATGAATTTTTATTGGTAAAGAAGCGGCAGGTTTTCAGTTTGATGGGGAAAGATTATGTTTGGTATTCTGCAAGTGATCCATTGACCTTGTATCTATCTGTGCTTAGATGAAATTATTTTGTCTCATGTCAACATGGTTTCAGAGTGACCTTGTCTCACACTGGTGTCCTGAGAGCTTGTTTATATCTGATTAGGATAAAAAGTGGCCCAGCATTGTGCGGAGGGCCAGTTTCCAAATGCCAGAGGCTGCTGCCTCTCCTCCTTTGCTGAACTCTCTCCCATGACTTCTTGTTATTGTTGTTGTTACGTGCCATCGAGTCGCTTGCGACTCATAGCAACCTTGTGCAGAAGAGCCCTAAACGCCGTTCAATCCTGTGCCAACCTTGTCGTCTCAAACACATTCATTCCCACCACTCCACTCACAGAATCGATCCATCTCATTGAGGGTCTTCCTCTCCTTCACCACCCCTCCACTCTCTCAAACATGATGTCCCTCTCCAAGGACCAGTCTCTCCTTGCAACATGCCCAAAATATGTCACACGAAGCTTCAGAATCTTGACTCCAAGGAGGGACCCTGAATTAGCTGAACCCCTGAGAGGTTATTTGACTTGCTGTGTTTACCCAGCTGCTGAACGCACATCCTGAGTCCAGGCAGCCCATAAGGCTTTCCTTCTTCTCTCACCCGTGAGAAGCAGAAACAACCTAGGAAGAACACACTGCTTAAGCTTGGACATGTTAACCTCTCCCCTGGCTCTTATCAGGGACCATGGTGGCACAGTCATTAAGGGCTCAACTGCTTACTGAAAGGTTGTGGTTCAGGGAATTCAACACCTTTGGGTTGGTGGGATGGATCCCTCCATACTGATTTCCATTTGAATGGTGTACACCCACCAAGTGGAAGGTAATAGTTGTAAAGCATGGGGTCCAGGCAGTGAGACCTGGCAGAGTTCAGAATGTCTCTGCCTCTGGAATGGCAAATTGTGTAGAGACAGAAATGACAAAGTGGTCTCCACTATCAAGGAACCTCAGGGCTTGCCACATTATCCTTCAGCGACAGCCTCTTTGGAATTCTTGAGCATGTCCATAAAAGACTGATTTTGAGATGGGAGCAGAGGGGTGAGGATGTGTAGGGGTGAAATCAAAGAGTTGCACAGTCTGGTGGGTGAAGGGAGAGGGTAAAGGAAGTGGGAAAGATCTGGTGGGGACCCGAAAAGACAGGGTAATGGTGGGCATAGTCCAATGGTGACTAATTTTATAAAACATAATGAATGAGAACGACTGTACGAAACACAATGTGAATGAAGAATAGTGTGAAACACAATGTATACAAACTTTGTAGGCAAATCAATATAAAAGAATTTTTTAAAAAAAGATTGATTTCCCCCTAAGAAAGTCCACAGAGCATGACTGAACAACTTATATAGAGACAAGGATTTCAGGTCAAAAGTTGAGCCCAGGGTCCTGATAAATGGAGAGAACACTCGAAAATCCAAATCAAAGCATCTCTAAGGCCTCATCCGAACAACGCCTACAGGACAGCATTAGAATGTTCTAGAGAAAGAGGGCAAAATCGACATTTCTTTCCACTGAATGCAGCATGTAAAAGGGATCCACAAAATCCCCTTACTCACCAGCAGGCCCCCTTTTGTGTGGTTCTTGCCAACGCAGCAGCCGCCCTGCTATATAGACCCGGGGCTGAGGCCGCCAGCCACACTGAACTGCATCCCTGTCGAGCAGCCATGGGAAAGGTGAGCCCGGCGCACAGGAGTGCGAGGCCGAGGAAGTGCCTCCAGGGCTTTCCAACATTTACAGCCTTGGAAGCCAAGGCAGCGTTTCTACTGTGTCCTATGCTGTGGAGAGGAGTCAGAATTGACTCAACGGCATTTAAAATATATGTACATATATAAGGTTTAAATGCATTGCCCTAAAGGCGAAACTTTGGTGGCATAGTCTTTGGGAGTTGCACTGTTATCCCAAAGACAGCGGCTCTCTGGTGGTTCGAATCCACCAGTAGTTGCACTGGGCAATCTCTGCTCACAGAATTTACCACCTCTGAAAATTCACCCGCTGGAGGATCAGCTATGAATCACTTCCAACTCCAGGGCAATGAGGCTGAGTTTGAAAGGCTCCATGAATAAGAACCGAGTTGCTGACAAAAAGGTGGCCAGTTTGAACCCACCCAGCAGCTTCTCAGGAGAAATGCATTGCAATGTAGTCCCATGAAGCAGAGTTCCTCCCATCTGTCTCTGTGGATAGGGAATTGATTCTTGGCAACAACAACTGCTGGTGGTTGGTGGCTTCTGTTTTTCTTTTTGTGTGCAAGAAGGTCTGTTGAAAACAAAGGATAGTTTGGAATGATTTTTGCCTTGCAGATCACCTTCTACGAGGACCGGGGCTTCCAGGGCCGCTGCTACGAGTGCAGCAGCGACTGCCCCAATCTGCAGACCTACTTCAGCCGCTGCAACTCCATCCGCGTGGACAGCGGCTGCTGGATGCTCTATGAGCGCCCCAACTACCAGGGCCACCAGTACTTCCTGCGCCGGGGCGACTACCCTGACTACCAGCAGTGGATGGGCTTCAGCGACTCCGTGCGCTCCTGCTGTCTCATTCCCCACGTGAGTGTGGCTTTCATTCATTCATTCGAGTTCTCTCTGTGCGCCCGCAGCTCAGGGTCAGAGGGCGTTAGAGTCTGGGCAAGAGCAGAATCAGGCGCAAAACCAGGAGGGAGGCTAAACGAGAACTCATGGGAAGGAGGAGGCAATTTCATCTTTAATTTTGCTACCATATCATAATGGCACCTAAAATAAGACTTGTAAAGGAGAAGAAGGCAGTATTTCTCACCATTTTTTTCTATAGTAAAGGAATAGATCATGAATAAATGATATAGGTTCCACCGTGTGCTGATTAAGCACTGAGAACCTCTATTAATATAAAGACGTTTTAATGGTGGGGTAGTAGGTGGAGCCCACTGGCTATATTTGGGCACACTCTCTCTTTAAAGCGTTATATCGCTTCAGAAACCCAGTGGATATTCGCTGAGTTGGAACAGACTCTAAGGCAATGTTTGGTTTGTCTTTTTTAAAAACTATTGTTCTAAAATCAATGAAAATCCAAGTTCTCTATAAACTTTCATTAAAATCGCAAGTTGGTTTTTTTGTTTGTTTGTTTGTTTGTATGTGTACCATCAAATCACATCTGACTGGTACAGGAGGAGATTGTCCCTCCTTCTCCACCAAAAGAGCTCCCTTTAAAATCGCAATTAAAAAAAAAATACTTTTCTTAATATTTAGTCTGTGGTAACACAGACTATAGGGATTTGCACTGCGAAACCAAAGGCCACATCTCTCCGGGGGTTCAAATCCACCAGTGGCTCCTTGGTAGAAAGATGCACTGTGATTTAAAACCCCCCTGGAGGGTCATCTAGGATGGTCTGCTAGAAGTCAGCTTCCATCCAACTACAATGAGTCAGTGAGAGACTCACAACTCAAAGACGGACTACTCAAAGGTCGTGTTTAGTTCCGTTCTGATTCCAAATGACTAGATCCATTTTCTACCAACATGTGTGACTTTTAAAGTCCTATTTTAGTAGCAAATTTATGCACTAGTACAAATGTGGTCTGTTTGCTTAGTCTTGTGTAGGTAAGACCTCGGATGAGATGAATTGATATAGTAACTGGGGCATTGGGGGTTGGTGTGTTGGAATTAGTGAGACTGGCTCAGGACAGGGCAGGGTTCAGAGCTGCTGTACATAGGGTCACTATGGGTCGACACAACGGCACATAACAACAACAACAATCCTATTGAAAAATATTAATCAACTAAATTATTCTATTTCCCCCCAAACAGAGGTTTGAGTTAGCAAAGAGACTTAGGAATCAAGTTTTTGTTAGATTTAAATCAAAGGTCAACCCTTTCACAAATTCCATCTCCTAGAAAAGAAACAGAATGTTATTAAAGGATGTGTTAACTGGTAGTAAGAAACACATCCATCACTGAATTGTTCATGCAGAACTGGTTGACTCTGAGATAAGCTCTGCTGTGAATAATAGTCATAAAAATAGAAATTATTAGGGCGTTGTGGTGGCCTAGTGGCAAGACTGCACTGCAATTCCAGAGGTACTCGGTTCGAATCCACCAGATGCTCTGCTGGAGATGGCGGGGCAATCTTCTCCTGTACCAGTCAGATCCGATTTAACGGTGCACACACACAAAATAATAATTTTTAAAATATGGAAATTACAGAAAGAAAGAAATCGAGTCACACATAGCACTCACAGAGATCTCAGACTCTGCATGGTCACACTGACCAACTTCCCCCTTCTTAGTCTGTGTGGTGTGATCGGACCAAGACTGGAAGAGGCTCATTTGTTTTCTCTCTGTGGCCCAGCAGACAGCCTCTCACAGGATGCGGCTCTACGAGAGAGACGACCAGAAAGGTGTCATGATGGAGCTGAGCGAGGACTGCTCCTGCCTGCAAGACCGCTTCCACCTGGACGAGATCCGCTCTGTCCACGTGCTGGAGGGCTGCTGGGTCCTCTACGAGATGCCCAACTACCGCGGGCGGCAGTACCTGCTGAGGCCGCGCGAGTACAGGCGCTACCAGGACTGGGGGGCCATGGACGCCAAGGCTGGTTCTTTGAGGAGGGTGGTAGACTTATACTAACATAGGTTAACAATACTGTTTTCTCGTTTTGGAATCTAATAAAGTATTTAGTCTGTATTGTCGGCAACCCCTGGCTTCTGGTTTTCTATTACGTGTGCAAGTGGATTCCTCCTTGAAGTTGAAGGGCGAATGGGGGGCTGAGGGCTGTTTGATGAGCAGATGAGTCTTGGTACGGTTCTGAGGTGTGAATGGGCCATCATATAGCCTGTCACAGAAAGAAGACCTGAGTCTCAGGGGAACAATGATTAAACACTAGTCTAGTAACCAAAGGTGTGCTTGTGGAACCTATCAGCCACCTTCTGGGAGAAAGACACGTCAAACAGCTTCTGGAAAGACTCACAAATCTTCCAATCGATTGTCATGGAGTGGGTGCAAGTCACAGTCACCCTCCTTTGGGTTTCTGAGGCTGTAAAACTTTAAAATCTTAAGGCCACTAAAAGAGTTTGGTTATTTTTTTCTTCTTCATAAATATTAGGTCATTCACTTACTGACCATCAAGTAGCTTTTGCTTCGTAGTGACCTTCCATTGGGTTTCCTTCCGTTGAATTCCTGAAGCTGTAAATCTTAATGTGAGAAGATCAGCCATTTCTAGGCCACAGAGAAGCTGGTGAATTCAAACTGCCAGAGACGCAGTCTGTGGATTAACAATATAGTGTCCCGTGGAGTAAGCCACCAGAACTCCTTCTTCTTTGGAAATCCTAGAGACAATTCTAGTCTGTCATCCACAGTTGCTGTGCTTCAGAATGTACTCTACATGGAACCTGTTTTGTGAAAGAAAAGGTGGGACAAATTTAGAGAATGAGATTGAATGACTTTTCCAAAGTGACACATTCAATTTAGTACATTCAACAACATTCTAAAATTTCCTTGGAACCTAAGGCTGTTGGAAGTCGCCAAAGGCCGAGTCACAGATGAGTGGTTCAAGGAAAACTCAGCCTGGTCGACAGTCTGATTAGACCATATTCAAGGAGTTGTGGCTTTATTTAGTTCCAAGTACACAATTACAGAGCTGAATGCCAGAACTGTCACAGGTCATTGCTGTATCTTTAAATGACCTTCCTTTCCTGACATGGGTTCATTGCCTGGCCAGTACAGCCCTTGGTCTGAAGGCTGAGTGAAGTGTATAAATGACACTGCTTTAATAGCACCCAAATAATTCAACTAAATTAATATGAAACACATTGCTGTTGCGTACTATTGAGTTAAAACTGACCCTCAAGTAGATTTTCAGAGGCAGTCAATGGCACAGGAGGAGGTTGCCCATCTTTCTCCTGTGGACTAGCTGGTGAATTTGAAGTTGTTGTTGTTGTTGTTATGTGCCGTCGAGTCGCTTGCGACTCATAGTGACCCTATGTACAACAGCCCTAAACTCCGCTTTGTCCTGTGCCAATCG
>NW_006400243.1:40362-55393 GCF_000299155.1 Elephantulus edwardii | reverse complement strand
ATTTTGGTTGCCTTGGATTTGGTTTCATTTTCCTCAGCTTCAGCTTGAATTTGCATACGAGTAGTTGGTGGTCTGTTCCACAATCAGCTCCCGGCCTAGTTTTCACAGCTGATAATGAGCTTCTCCAGTGGTTCTTTCCACAGATGTAATCGATCTGATTCCTATGCCTACCATAAGGTGAAATCCAGGTATATAACCTGCGTTTATGTCTCTTAAAAATGTATTTGCTGTGAATAAGTCATTGTTGCAGAAACTCTGGTGGTCTAGTGGCAAGAAGGTGCACTGCAATGCCAAAGGCACATGGTTTGAGGCCACCAGCTGCACCGCAGGGGGATGGGCAATCTCCCACGAGAGATTACCTGCCTCTGAAAACCCACCGGAGGGTCAGCTATGGGTCAGTCAGTTCTGACTCGATGGTACACCACATCAACAATATATCTCAACATGAAGTTCTTCAGCTAAATGTCAGCACTGCAAAGGGGTATAGACTATACAGGGCGATGCTGCCCGAGGGTTTGACAGACATCAAAATGACTGAATATTTTTTTTTTGTGCAGTGTTTTTTCAGCACAGCAAGCATGTGGTCATGTTTTTGTTGCCGCCAATGTATATTTCTCTCTCACCCATTCTGGTTGGAATGTGAACCTGTAGAACAAAGCAGACTGTCTCATTGGATTTCTAAAGTTGTAATCTTTACAGAAGAAACAGTAGCAGCTGTTAATGGAAAGGTTGCTGGTTCCAACCCACAAGTCGTCCCTCAGAAGGAAGACGGGACATCTATTCCTGTAAAGACTTACAGCCTTAGAAATCCTAGGGTCCTATAGGGTGTCTACGAGTGGATGTGGGTGACAGGAATCTCTACAGAAGAGTGCCACATCTCTCTTCCTAGGAACAGCTAATGGTACCTAGCCATTGACCATTCAATTGTGAGAGGAGTGTTAAACCGCTCGGCCACTAGGATCCATTGTGCTTCTCCTAATGAGTAGAAATCCTAGTAATAATAAAGCCAATTTGTAAATTCTTCTTCTTTCTCTCATGCAAATTACAATGCCATATGAAATGGACTTTTTTTCCCTATTTTTAAGACTCCAGAGGAACACATTGGAAGACAAGATTCTGATTACTTTCTTAGTCTGTTTTGTGTTTTCATTAAGTGGATCATATGTATTTGGTAAACTGTACCAGGAACAGAATATGTTAATGATAATATAGTGGTGGCCGAGTTAAAAAAAATGAAAGGCATCAAAATGAGAGTATGGCAGTTTCATAGTTGTTGTTGTTGTTATGGGCCATTGAGTCTCTTGCGACTCATAGCGACCCTATGTACAACATCCCTAAACTCTGCTCTGTCCTGTGCCAATCACACTGTCTCCGACAAACCCATCCTGATTACCCCAGTCACTGAATTAATCCACCTCATAGAGGGCCTTCCCCTTGTGCTCCGTCCCTCCACCCTCCCAAGCATGATGTCCCTCTCCAAGGACTGGTCTCTCCTTACAACATGACCAAAGTATGTTAGATGGAGCCTCAGAATCCTTGCCTCCAAGGAGCAGCCTAGTTTAACCCTTTCCAGGATGAATCTGTTTGTTTCCTCAATACTCTTCTCCAGCACCACAGCTCAAAGGCATCAATTCTCCTTCTATCCTCCCTAGTCATAGTCCAACTCTCTGATGCATAACAAATGATTTTAAAGACCATAGCCTGTATCAGACGCACCTTAGTCTCCAGAGAGACACCATTGCCCTTTAGTACTTTGGAGGGCTCCCTAACAGCAGACTTTCCCATTTACAATAAATCTTTTAATTTTCTGGCTACTGGTGCCAAGAGTGTTGTCTGTGGAGACAAGCAAACGAAAGCTGTGAATATGTCAATCTCTTCACCATCCATCCTAATGCTGCCAGTTGGTCCAGTGGTGAGAATCTTTGTCTTCTTGATATTGAACCTCAATCCATATTTAAGGCTGCAGTCCTTGACCCTCTGCATTCAGGTCCTCCTCAGTTTCAGCAAGCAGGGTTGTGTCATCTACATAACGCAGATTGTTGATAGATATTTTAACAATCCTGATGCCGCATTTCTCCTCATAGAGCCCAGCCTCTCGGATGATCTGTTCTGCATACAGGTTGAAAAGGTATGGAGACAGGACACATCCCTGGCGTACGCCCTTCCAAATTTTGAACCATGCAGTGTTTCCTTGCTCTGTTCTGATGACTGCCTCTTGGTCCGAGTATAGGTTTTGCATTAGCATAATCAAGGGTTCTGGTATTCCCATTCTTCTCAGAGTCAGCCACAGTTTGTTATAGTATTTAATTAAAAACATTACCTTGAAGGTGGAAAGAAATTAGCTGAAATTACAGGTTCACTTGATAAATGAAGCCTCTTATTTGCAATGCATGTTGAGGTTTCCATAACTAGTTAAGAGGCATAACAGGGATTCCAGCTTAGCTTTGTTTGATACTTTTAATAAAAATTCTACTGTAAGACTTGGATGGATAAATACTTCTGAAATAAAGCTTTTTCTTTTCTGAAAGAAAAGATTTTGAGGCATTGTCATAAACAGGCCCTATTCCTCAAGTACTGTGTTTTTCACAATATTTCACATTTTTAAAACAAAATGTTTTCCAATATTTTAGATTTGCCAGGTCTAATTTTCTTTATAGAGAGACAGACACAACATTGCCAATTTTCATGTTGCTAAACAAGGACGTTTAAAATTAAAAGCAAAATCACAAAAATAATAAACAAGGGACCATATATAGTATAGTATAATTTCATATTTTACAAAATGAACCCCCTGTCATAGAGTTGATTCAAACAATTATTGACCCTGCTGGGCAGAATAGAATTGCCCATAGGGTGCTCAAGGCTGTAAATCTTTATAGAATCAGATTGTCACATCTTTCTCTTGTGGAGTACCTGGTAGGTTTGAACTTTAGCAGTCCAGTGATCCTATTCATAAAAAAATAAGACATTGATAAAGACTTTTTTATTCCCAAGCTACAAAGCCCCTCATTAATTCTAGCTCATATCAAGAAAGGATAATTGGAAACCTCACATTGATGAGTAATGTTTTCATTTGACACACAAAATTAGAAACTGAATAGAGCTTAAAAACTCTTATTTTGGGTAGAACCCAGTGCCTTTCTGGGCCAAGGAAATCTTGTATATAAGTAACACCACCTCTTTCAAGATGACAGGAAGTGATGGAGATTATGGTGAACAATGGAAAGTACATACTGAACTAAAGCTTGAAAAACATGTCTCAACACTGTGCCAGCCAAACAAAGCACACCTTCACAGCCACAGACCTCAAGGTTGTAGAGCTCAAGGGAGATTTTTTCCCTAAACTTGGTCTGGAGGGTAGAGCCAGTCACCAATAACTGACGTCACAGTAACAGCCTAGGAATCTTCTCACTTATTAAATATTTTGCCACCTGTAAACCCACAAAGCCTCAGGGGTGCCTAAGCAGTGAAAGGGGGAAATCCCAACAATTACTTTAAATTAAGTTAACGTGTTCTTCTATCTCTGCAGAATAAAGGTCATATTCATAAATCAACTCTGGTAGTGTAGTCTTTAGAGAATTGCGCTATTAACTCCTTCTCTCGCCGTTCAAATCCATCAGTAGCACTGAGGGAAAGATAGGTGTTCTCCTCTCATGCATGAGTCTCTGAAAACCTGCTGGAGGCTCAGGTATGAATCAGTTCCAACTTGATATGTTTTCAGTTTGAGTTCTAAAAAACAGATAAAAGACATATTTCTTCTACACTTCACTTTGTATACTGGCATTTACACCAGATGCACAAATTATTGTTCTGCAAGTACAAAAATCCTACATTAAACTAGTCTCATCTAGGTCATCTATTCTTTTTGAAACTGCTCAACTATTTAAGGGCTAAGAAAGCATTAGTTACCTCTTAGATTAACACTCAGGACTACTGTAGAGGGACAGGCTTTGGGGAGGCCAGACATGGCCAGACATACTAGCCTCTGGCTGACTTCTGTTTGTAATACTTGCTCAGTGGCCTTGGAGGTCCTTCCTACATGCCGCCTTTGACCTAAAAGCCCCCTTCTCCCTTCGATTTGAAAGCTCCTGCTGCCCTCTAGAAGGTGCTGAGATTTGAGTCTGGCCCTGCTGCATCCCAGGATATTGCATCACTAAGAGGCAACTTCTAATAAAACTCCAGTTAAATGATGAATAAGGAAGAAAAAAAATTAATCAAGGTCTTTTGAATTGTGTTGTTGGCAAAGAGTATTGCATATACCAAATGAGTCTGCCTTGGAGAAAGTGCAAGCAGAGTCCTCTTTAGAGGCAAGAATGGTGGGACTTCACATCGCGTAGTTTGGGCACATTGTCAGGAAGGCCAGTCCTTGGAAAAGGACATCGTACTGGGAAAGGCAGGGGGTCAGTGAAAGAGGGCCACCCTCAGTGAGATGAATTATCACAGTGACTACAGTAATGGGTTCAAGTAGAGCCGAGACCTTGAGGATGGCACAGGATTGGGCAAGGTTCAAATTTATTATTCACAGAGTTAAGTATATGAAGTATAGTTATAACACCTAAGAACATCACCATGATGGAATTGTCAGCCTTCTTCATTTTCTCAGCACCTCAGGGGAAATGTCAAGCTACTGCTTTTGCCTCCAAAATATCAACAAACCAGCCAGAGGATTGAAGAAATGGCTGATAGGGAGAGAGACTTGTCACGGGTTAACCTGAGTGTCATCTGGCCTGTCCACTGGGGGAATATCCTGGGGACAATGACCTCTATGTGGACACATGTACAAAGTGGTCTCCCGGGCTTGTGGACTACCACATGAATATGGAGATACCCTGATTCACAACAAGGCTCACAGCATCGCTCTGGGAAGTATGCGCCTTCCTAAGTGTATGGACGAAAGCTAGGAGGACAGAAGCGGCTGTGGGCTGGACACCACTCTGGCTGGCGCAGACACGGACATCCAGTTAGCAACAGCAAGCGTATCCAAGAGGGCTGCAGGAGAAGCTACTGTCAGTAAGAGGAACACGACAGTCATACTGACACTCTTTTTTTTTTTTTCTACCTCACCCCAAACTGACCCTCTTGAATAGATGCCTCCTTGAACAGGATGAAGAAGTAGGTCTGCAGACATGGAAGTGGAGGAGAAAACAGGTCAGCGAGAGTGAGTGGCCTGTGAGAGTGTAGAACAGGAGTGAACAAGTCCAGAGGCCCGCCTGCTGGCTGCCACCACTGCTGCTGTCGCCTCCCCACCCCCCCATATGCTGGCATGCTGGCACTGTCAGACATTGTGGGCCTGGGATTGTCCCAAGCTTGCTCTCTCTTTCTCCCTACCCTCCCCCGCCCCCTCTTCCTGGCCATAAGGGCAGCCAGGAGTTGGTGGCCCAACTGGGCCGGCTCCTGTGTGGGGCATGCAGAGAAGCCCCCAGTCTGAGCCCTTCACTTTCCGCCTGTCCCTTTCCCTGCCTGCGTGTGTCCTGCTTGCTCACAGAGCAGCACCACATAGGTCCCTGCAGTCAAAGTCAGAAAAAAAGGGCTTAGCTCCATCACAATAGAGCCAGACAGTGAATTCTTTGCTGCCGGAAATGAAAGCAGGGACCTCACAGGTGCCCCCTCTCCCCCCAGCACTCTAGCAGAGTCTGCATGTAGCTCACAGCTTACAGTTTGTACATGATGTTGACAGAGCTGAGAAGACTAGAGAGAATGGGGTGTAAAAGGGAGAAAAGAGGGGCCTGACAGGAATTTTACTGGTCCAGTAGCCATCCAGAAGTCCCTTGAGAACCTCCTAAAAAGAATCGAGAGCAGGTTGCCCTGGGGGAGGGGCAACAATAAAAATGATTATTAGTCAGGTGAGAAGTTGAAGGTGAAGTAAAACCTTCTCTCATTGAAGAAATACTCCCTGCCTCTGGGTCACCAGACCCTAGAGAATAAGGGTGGCAGGGGCCCTCCCAGGAGAACAAAGGTCCATGGAGAAGTCAGAGAACATGGTCAAAAATGACAAAAAACAGCAAGTTGAGCTGCTCGATAAGAGTGTGCGCTTTACTGTGGAAGCCTTGAGCGGCTTCTAGACGAAATCCATTCTCAGAGAGGATGCTCTGTGGGAAAATTCCAGCCTCAGGTCAAAGACGTCCCCAAAAGTAGCATTTCCTTTACAAACTGTAGTAGAGACTTGGGAACTTATCACACTGTGGTGGTGGCGTTATGTGCCACTGAATCAGAACCAATTCAGCTGGTTTTCAGAGGCTGTAAATCACACAGGTGACTGTCCATCTTTCTCTCTAGGAGAAGATGGTGAATTCAAACTTCCTCCCTTTGGGTTGGCAGCACATCTCCTTCCCATTAGTCCACCAGAGCTCACATGCTGAGTTAGACTTGGTTTAATGTGTTCATTCCATCTCTCTGTTTGCCGAGGACCAGTTTGTGTTCACCTAGGCAGGGAAGCAATGGGCATACTTGCTACTCTGGCAGTGGTACTGTTTGCCATGGTAAAGCTACTAAGGATTTCACTCTGTTTTCTTCCCCTGCTGCTATCCGTTGGTTTTATGATATTGATGACGTTATGTTAACTGCTAAAGATATTTCTCTAATCATCTGCCTACAGGGAAGAGAGCGAGATTCTCAAGAGTTTCAGGGACCAGGAGTGTTTGTAAACCTCCTGAGAGGAGTTGTCTACTGGCATAAAACCAAAGTACTAATTTAGCTCACCCCTTGGACACCAAAATATATGCTGGTCTTTGTGAGTCTTTGAGACTATTCAAAAAAACTTGCTGCCTTTGAGTTGGACTTGACTCAAAGCTGAATCTCTAGTGGGTTTGGGGGAGGCTGTAAATTGCACAGGAGACTGCCCATCTTTCTTCCTAGAAGCCAGGGGTGGACTTGAACTACCAGAAGGAATTGGCAGTGGAACTCTCTGTGAACTATGCCACCAGAGGTCCTTTAGAGTGTTGCTGGTGTTATCGTTGGCCACATTCAGTTGACTGCTACCCACGAGACCCCATGAACAAGAGGTCTGAACTTTGCACTGTCCTGCGACATCCTCATGATCTCCAAGGCTTGAGCCTATTTCTACAATCACTGTATCAATCCATCTCATTGAAGATCCTCTCTTTCACTCATCTTCAGCCTTCCTCTTCACGTTGTCTTTTTCCAAGGACTAGCTCCTTCCTGACAGCACAGCCAAAGTATGTGAGATGAAGTTTCATCACCCTTGCCTCTCAAAAGCACCCATTTGTACTTCTTCCAAAGCAGATTTGTTTGTTCTTCTGGCAATCCATTGAATATTCAATCCTCTTTGCAAACATCACAATTCAAAGGCGTCTATTCTTCTTCTGCCATCCTTACTCATTGTCCAACTTTCAGATGCTTAAGAGCAATTGAAAATACCACTCTATTTGTTAGTGAAAAAAAAAAAGAGGCCTTCTTGGGACTAAGGCATGGAACAACAGCAAACATCCAAAACAGTGGAAGTGTTGGTTGTGCAAATGAAAAAGCTGGGGCCAGTAGAGAAGAGTTACTTGTCAGGATTACAACCCTCATGGGCTGCCAGAGTCACCTGCCCTCTCTGCTAAGAGAGGAGGCGGTCTACTGCCAACAGGTGGCTCTGGCTGGGGAATGTAAAATAATAACACACTGGCAAACTTTCCCTGACAGAGTGAGCCACGATGCTGCCTGAGGCCTTACAAGTGATCACCTTTGGCTTCCACTGAAGACTTCTAGCCTTTTATGCCAGACTTGAGGGTTCCCCACTTGTAATACAAATACCATCCAGACTCCAGAAGCATGTCTTCCTAGATTATTGGCAGAGCAAAACATCACGGTCTTTCAGATGCCTGTAGATCTGGTGACAAGAAGTAGAAGCGTCCACTGACACTCATTGTCGGTCACCCCATTGGATGGATTGGTTATTTTGTCCCTTTGGAGACAGAGAAACTGACATGATCTTTCCCAGGAACCCACTATCCTGATGCACAGAGGACCTGTGGTTACCTGGATTGAGACAATGGCTTTAGCTCAAGGGATAGGAATGGGCTTCCTTTTCCGGCAAAGCAATAGAATAAGTGATGTGGGTGACAGTCTTTCAGGTGATTGTCCCAGGATAACACACACATGCTCTTTGTGAAGGCAGCAAATATTCTCACCTTTCCAAGAAGCAACTAGCAGAATTCTCATCATAGGAAGGAGAGATTTACCCATTTGTGTATACTTTCTAAGCACATCTATTTCCAACTGTAAGTCCTACTCTGCTTTCTGTCCTTAAGATCTGCCAGTGTCGTCCTGGAGCAGGGTCACATCTTTGATGTAGGCCACCACAGAAGCAGCTGTGAGGTCAAACGACTCTCTCCAGGTGCTAAAACCACGCTTCAGCACAGAGACACTAACCAAAATGGATGAATGGGGAACAACTCTCTGAAAATACCTCTCTGTTGGTTGGTGGAAAAGAGTACTTCTTAGGACTGAGGCAAGGAACAGCAGCAGACTTTCAAGAAAGCGAAAGTGTAGAGGAATAGGCATATGAGAGTGTGGGCGAGTCTCTGTGGCTTAGTGAAGGGATAACAGGACCAGTAATAATTGAGAGTGGCTCAGGATAGGGCAGAATTCAGAGCTATCGTATATTGGGTAGCTATGAGTTACAGGCGGCTTGATGGCCTATAACAACATCAACAAACAAGAGAAAGTTTTGTTTTATAGTAGAACGCCTAATTGTACAAGAATATGAAGATAGTTAAAACTAAACTTGAGGGTATGTAGCAGGTTGTAGAAGGTATGAGAGGAAATAAACTTTATTTGCCTTAGTTTTTAATACAAGAAAAGAATAAGCGTGGAAAGAAAAACTAAAAAATGTGTTACACAGTTTTTAAAATAGAGAAAGGCTGGGTAGACCAAGCGCAGTGTGTTCTACTAGGGTGATTAGTTGGTTTTATTTCAGTCTTTGCCTCTATAATACGAACTGAAGCTCTGGGAACAGTCCCTGAATGAGCAGAAAGGGCTTGCGGCTATTTATTGCTGAATCCACCTGGATGAAGAAGAGGGTCCTCTATAGCCCAATGGTTTGGACGTTCTGACTGCTGCCCAAGGAAGGTCATATCTTACAGTGACAACTCAGTGTTGTGCCATATGCAAGATGACCACCAGAACAACGGTAATTTGTTAGGCCACGTGAAGCAGCAGATAGAAGCCCCGGACACACTTGACAACTGGTCTGCTGTGGCTATCTGGTTTTCCCTCCTTCCCTTCCAGCTGTCACGGGCTGTGCTGAACGTTGGTATTTTCCTGGGTAAATGGTTCTCTTGCTCTGTTTTCCTGTATTATTGCTGTGGCCTGGGCCTCCCTCTGCAGCATTTCAGCGTCCTTCAGCAAGCTAGTTGAGATGCCTCCCCTTGGGGCCTCTGAGGACATTGTTGACATGTGGGACATTCTAGATAATAAGAACAAACCTTGAGAGGTGGAGGAACATGTTTTTTCACGACTGAATATGGCTACTTCCCTGCTGGCGCTTGCTCACTTGCTGATACTTGCTAGGGTGATCTTGAAGGTCTAGGACCCTGGCAACAAACCACCTTTGTCCACCAGAGAAATAGAAGTCCCTGTCTCCCTTGGAGGGGCTCAGAGAATAGAGTCTGGCCCTCTTAATACCCAGCATATTGTCTCAGTAAGCAAAGTGATCTCTTAATAAAAGGACTTTATAATTATCACAGAGATATTAGTCTATTTATCTGGTCTCTTGGCAACCTATGGCAAATTTCAAGACACTGGTCTTTACCCCATAATGACTGTCTCTGCTCCTAATCTCTTACTCTCTCTTGCAAAGATCAGTCCTCAGCTATCCTTCCAGGTACCTTGGCTAGGGTTTTATTTCTGTACATAAGAATTCCCAAATTGGAATGATTGTAAGAAACAAGGTGTACTGCACTGCAATCCCAGAGGAACACGGTTCGAATCCACCAGACGCTCTGCCGGAGAAGGAGGTGCAATATCCTCCTGTACCAGTCAGATCTGATTTGATGGTACACGCACACAAAATTAAAAAAAAAAAAAAGAAACAAGGTGTATATGAACGTTGTAAGCAAACCAGTATAAAATAAAAACTGAAAAAACAAACAAAAATCAAAGTGAACCTGGGGGGAGCAGAGGAAGATGGAGGAAAATGTGCGTTAGTAAATGACTGAGTGAAAACTCAACCTTTCTCGTAAAAATTACAATTAAAAAAAAAGAATTTCCAAATTATAACAGGTTCAGGTTGTCGGGCACAATACAAGTATAACTAAGTACTTAGGTCTTATATACATTTGTCACTCCTAAAACATTGTTTGTTGTTGTTGTTGTTGTGTACCCTCGAGTTGGAATCAACTCATAGCTGACCCTCCAGTGAATTTTCAGAGACAGTAAATCGCACAGAAGGAG
Organism: Elephantulus edwardii; assembly: GCF_000299155.1. Taxonomy (NCBI): domain Eukaryota; kingdom Metazoa; phylum Chordata; class Mammalia; order Macroscelidea; family Macroscelididae; genus Elephantulus; species Elephantulus edwardii. Next base: position 44,998 of record NW_006400243.1, on the reverse strand, counting down.
ACTGCCTATCTTGATGCCACAGAGCAACTGGTGGTTTTGAACATGGTGCCTTTGAATTGGCACTGCAACACCTTATCACTGAGCTACTAGAGCTCCCTGGAGCTTACAGTAGAGCATTGAAATCAGGTCCCATATGAGGCCAGAACTTTTCTTTCTCCACTCTGAAAAGCCTGGCTTTCTCTCATCTCTTCCTCCAGGCAGAAATCACACCACTTCTTTTCCTGACTAATAAAAAGTCCCCTTGTTTCAATCCTCCAGAAGTATCCTAAGTGTTTTTTGTGACTGCATGTCAGTCAGTTCAGGTGGTGGCCCTCGTAGGTATCTCCCCCGTGTTCTTCTAAGGGTTCTCCTGGTTCTATTTCCTCTGAGTCATTTCATACATGCTGCTCTCTGGGGCTCTTTACATTCTTGTTCTTGATCTTACCTTACTCTGCTCACCCATCAATCTTCGCCCACAGAACTGGCAACTCAGAAACAACTCTGAGCAAAACAGTAATTTCTGTTCTTTAGTTCCCAGTGGCTTGTTTCCTCTCAGGTAATGGTGTTTAACTTTTAAAACACCTTTCCATAGCAGATAGCAAGAAGTCAGAAACTAAAGAATTCCGATAATCAAATCAGTGACTTACAAAGTCAGAAATAATGACTTACAGACACTTAACGAGCAGAAGATGAGACAAAGCACTTCCGTGGGCCAACACTGGGCTGTGAGTAATTCTTTGAGCATGAAAGAGGCTGGACAAGAACGTCCTCTTTTGCTCCAGTGCTCTTTCCAGTCCATCAAACTGGTCTCTTCCAGGCTAATAAATACATTCTAAAGTCCCCTTCCATTCCCAGCTTCCAGATATTTATCCTTTCTTCTCCCTCCACCACTCTAGTCATAACTCTTCTTTATGTTCATGCAATTAATTTCTTCCAAGTCAAAGGTTTGTGTACTCTGGTTCCTCAGAGAACAAAAAGCAAGTTCTAAATTCTACCAGAAATGAGCTTGTCAGGAATTTGGTTTTATTTTATAGTAAGCTAAGAGATAATCTGTTCCTGTACTTTAAATGTATTACTTTTTCTAATTTCCTCAAACTTATACCGCTGAGCTGAAATGTCTTTAAATTATTCTCTTTGATTCAAAGAATGAAAATTATCCTCCCCAAAATTGTACAGTCTTCAAATCTACAATTCTACTTGAAGGCATGATTGGATAGGGGGGAAATCAGGCCAAATACCTAAGGATGAATGTATTCTAACATTTAGAATGTTCTAAAAAGTTGAAATTCTATGAACTCTGTTGGAAAAACATTTCCTTATATCTTTTAATGAGGAAGTTCTCTTAAAAGATTAATTTGAAATGCTCCAGGTTTGGTTAAGCCCATTTTCTTTCTGTTGGAAATCAGTGTTCACTATTAAGACATTTAAGTGATACAGTAGTTTTTACATATTCATTTATTTTTGCACTATTAAGACTCTCTCTTTGCTTGCTCCCCCCATTTACACTTCTCCCTGCCAACGTAAACAAATAAAAGCACAGACTATATACAAAATGGCTGAAGTTTTATTTCTATTGTTAAGTAAACAATGCCTCAAACACTCTCAATAGCATTAGCCAATGATAGCAACTCGAATACTCCAGAGAGAATGCAACCAGAACCTACAAAGCACTCTATGGACTAGGACAGCAAAGAGGAAAGAGAGCAGGAAAATTCCCTTACTCACCTCTACGGGCCCCTTTTGTGTGAATCTTGCCAACACAGCAGGCCTCCTGCTATATAGACCCAGTGGCAGGGGTGCCGCCTGTACCAGGGGACACTGCTAGAGGGGGTGACATCAAAACAACCACCTATACAATTTTTTGTGCAGTGTTTCAGCAGAAACGTGTTCTTTTTAAAAATAAAAATAGCCCTGTCTGTTTTTAGTTATGACAACAAAAGGCAAAAAACGCTATGCTGAGGGATTTTTGTTTTGCTAACTGTGGTTTGGGTAAAAGTGTACAGAGCAGATTCATTTTCCCTTCAACAGCTCATGGACACCTTGTGTCCTAATATTAGTTGTAATTGCCTCAGTGTAATAGCACTCTTCTTCCCATTTTGTTTAATGGCACTTTGATGGCTTTGTGGTAAGGAATTGCTTTGCCAATGCAAAGGTGTGCATTAGAAAAAGATGGACAATCTCCTGCCATGTGATTTACTCCTTCTGAAAGCTGATTGGAGTGGCAGCTATTTGGCTCCAAATCCACAGTGCACAACACCACCTCCTTTTTGGGTTCCCCTGTATCTAATTTGTCCTACCTTCCTGTCCCTTTCCTCCCTTCTGAGCTTCATTTTGGGGCAAATGCTGCCTTTTTAGGTATTTTATGATTAATTTTGAGGAGTATGTGCTTCAGAAGGAGCTCTGGTGACTTAAGTCTGTAGGGCTTAGCTAGTAACTCAAACATGATGCCTCTCCGGAGGGTCAAATCCACCAGTGGCTCTATGGGAGAAAGACAGACAATCTCCTTCCATGTGATTTAAGCCTCTGAAAATCTGCTGGAAGGTCAATTATGAGTCAGTCCAATTTGAAGGCAATGCATTTTGAGTTCGGAGATGATCCTCACAAATATTCTTGTTCACTTTATCTCTCATGCACTTTTGCCCATTGCCATCCAGTCAGAACTCAACTCAGAGCAGACCCTCCGGAGGGTTTTCAGAGACCATAAATCAAACCGGAGGAGGTTACCCATCGTTCTCTCTAAAAGCCTCTCATGGATTTAAAGCCAGAGGGGCGCCACCTTTAGGTTAACAGGACAGTTCTCAAAGCATTGTTTGTTTATGTTTCAGTCTTGAAGAGTATCTAAGGGCTTTAGTCTCAAGAGCTCCATGAGCATCTATCCTACCAGTAAGTCTGGTCTTTTCTAGTGACTTTGAACTTTGTTCTACATTTTTCTCCCATTCTGTCCGAGAGCTTCTGAGGTCCTGATAGCTAAGCACCATTTAGTTTTCTGGTCTCAGGATAGTGCAACTGTGGTTTGAGTGGTCCATTAGTTGGACTAATTGTTTCCTTAAGGCTTTGATTTTCTTCACTCTTACTTAGTTTGGATGGGAAAAGAATAGTGACTACATCTTACATGACTATTAGACTCTGTACTAACTTAAATTTTGAACCTTCTAATATATTCTAATGAGCATTGTCATCACACAATTATAATGATGCTTATAACTTTGTCAGCATGTGCTACAAGCACACTATGTTGTTTTGTTGCTGCTAGTGTTTCCATAATAGGGTTTTTGTCTTGTTTTCTAGTGTTTTGGCTACAATACTGTGGCCATTAGTATTTGTGAACCTATATCAATACCTTTTGAAGAATGAGGCAGAAATTGAAGGAAAAGAAGGAGAAAATTAAAAAAAAATTTCCTCTTGACTGGAAAGCATTAAGCTGAGTGAACTAACTCAGTCTCATAAGGACAAATACTGCATAAGACTGTTACTGTAAAAATAGAAGGGTAACTAATAAAACATGTATGGGGACCCAAGGAGGGAAGTGGTGGGAGCAGAGTGGTGAGTGAGGATGGGTAGGGGTATAGTCACAGGATTGCACTATTTGGGGGGTAGAGGGCGGGGGTAAAGGAAATGAGAAAGATCCTTTGGGGACCTGAAAAAACAGGTAATGATGGGCATAGTCTAATGAGAATTCATTTTATAAAACATAATGCATGGGAATAATTGTATGAAACATGTACAATGTGTGAATGAAGAATAGTGTAAAACACAGTGTATATGAGTTTTATAAGCAAACCAATATAAAATAAAATTTATTTTAAAAATCCTCTTAATTATGGATCATGTTTTCATTCAATGTAGCTTTTACATTTTAGTCTTGTGTTATTAGTAGTCATGCAGTCTAAGAAATATTATATTTAAACAACTATATTTATCATGTTATTTTAGGATTAAGTTTTATTACAGTCATTACTAAGTATAGTCTGAGTGGCTTGGTCTAGGAAGAGGTCCACAGAGGGGAGTGACACCATCATGAGTTATTAACTGGATGATACTAACTCTAGTGACACCACTCTATAGACCTGTGACCCCTATGGTCCATCACATTGAATGCCACCATCCACCCAGCCGGACAAGGGGAAGGTGAGCCAAGTAGAAAGGTTACAAGAGAGGCTCTGGTAAGTGATTCAAACCACCACAGGCGTGTGGTCTTTGGGCTAAAAGTACCATTTGCTAAGGCCTCTGCCACCAGAGCCACCCTTGACACAAGAGTGTCAATGAAAAGCAAGGGAACGTTAAGTGAGGTGGGTGGACACAGTAACTAAATCAATAGAGTCATGCCAAGAGTCCAAGCTAGATCTGTGGATCCATAGCACCCAATCACAACATACAGTTAAAAGTACTTTACACACCTATGTTGTTGTTATGTGCCGTCGAGTCGTTTGCAACTCATAGCGACTCTATGTACAACAGACCTAAACCCTGCTCTATCCTGTGCCAATCTCATTGCCTCTGACACACCCATCCCGATTACCCCAGTCACTGAATCAGTCTACCTCATAGAGGGCCTTCCCCTCCTGCGCTGTCCCTCTACTCTACACAGCATGATGTCCCTATCTAAAGACCTGTCTCTCCTTAAAACATGTCCAAAGTATGTCAGACGAAGCCCCAG
>NW_006400243.1:31749-38527 GCF_000299155.1 Elephantulus edwardii | reverse complement strand
TGGAAACAACCTAAGTGCCCATCAACAAACGAATGGATAGAGAAGCTGTAGTATATTCACACAATGGAATACCATGCTGCATTGAAAAACAAGGAATTCATGCAATATTATTTAAAATGGTTGACTCTGGAGGACATTATGCTGAGTGAAGTATCTCAGTCACAAAAGGACAAATACTGCATGGTGCCGCTGTTGTAAAACAGGGCTGATCTTGGGGTTGGGGAGAGACTGAGAAAGATGAGTTCAATAATGTATACTGCATTGAAACAGATGAGGGAGAAAACTGTTTAAAAGGGATATGTGATTAGGTATCTTTGTCATGACAGGAGTCCAGAGTGAAGGCTGCATAGTGGAGTGAACCTGGAGGGAGGGATTGTAAAACAATGAAAGAATTTTTCTTTTACTTTTCCAAGAGGGTGGTGTCCTAGGGGGGAGGGTTGGAAGGGGAGAAAAGAGCAACAATGAATGAATGGAAATCCAAAGTCTCTGTACATCTTCATTGAAATTAAAAGAAATTTAAAAAAATATTTCTAAGTCTTTGTTAGTTTATTAATTTCATAAAATGACTTTATGGTACTGTGGTATTATGACTTTGGAGAATGACTTTTCTATTCATTGCCTTAACCACCTCCTGCGGGCATGATTTCTAGCTGCCTCAACTTCAGACTATTCACTATTTATCAGCATCTTCAACATCATCAACAGCTGTGAAATGAACATAAGAGAGAGAGAGAGAAAACTAATAAAATTGTAGCAAGACTGTGGAGAAATAGATATCAGTTTGATGGAGCCTTTGAGATGGAGCCAGAATCAAAGGTTTTGTTAGCTTGATGACTGAAGGAAGAAGAGCCGACTTGGGATGGCTATCAGAAAAAAATTTGGTGGCTGGTTGAAGAAGTCAGGGGCTTCTTGTATTTGTGCTGCTATTTGCTGAATCTGGAATTTCACTGTCTGGTAACCTTTGCCTTCCTCCCACTCTCAATCTGTTTCCCTAATAAATATCACAACTGTGTGTAAAACTGAGTTTCTGTGAAGTCTATGTTGTGCTTTCCAATGAATATTGGACTCATTAATTAGTAGAAGTAGGTACAGGAGTGTGGGGGACCATGTCTGATTTGTGGGGATCCCTTTTATACTGTAGCTATTGTTGAAGACAAAGATTCTCGCCACTGGACCAATTGGCAGCATCAGGATGGATGACGAAGAGATTGAGAGTGTTCACAGCTTCAGTTTGCTCGGCTCCACAGTCAACACTCTTGGCACCAGCAGTCAGGAAATCAAAAAGCGTATCGCGATGGGAAAGTCTGCTGTTAGGGACCTCTCTAAGGTACTCAGGAGCAACAGTGTCTCTCTGGAGACTAAGATGCGCCTGATACAGGCCATGGTATTTGCAATCGCTTGTTATGCATCAGAGAGTTGGACAATGACTAGGGAGGACAGAAGGAGAGTGGATGCTTTTTGAGCTGTGGTGCTGGAGAAGGGTACTGAATGTACCCTGGACTGCCAGGAAAACAAACAGATTTATCTTGGAGAGGATTAAACCAAGCTACTCCTTGGAGGCAAGGATTCTGGGGCTTCGTCTTACATACTTTGGACATGTTGCCAGGAGGGACGGGTCCTTGGAGAGAGACATCATGCTTGGGAGGGTTGAGGGACAACGCAGGAGGGGAAGACCCTCTATGAGATGGATTGATTCGGTGACTGGGGTAATCGGGATGGGTGTGTCAGAGGCGGTGCGGTTGGCGCAGGATAGAGCAGGGTTTAGGGCTGTTGTGCATAGGGTCGCTATGAGTCAGAAACGACTCGACGGCACATAACAACAACAACAACATTGTTGGTGGGGACAGTTCCCCTTTTTGGAGTTAGTAAAAGGCAGATTTGGCTGATCCCGTGTTGCTATTGCTCCTTTTACATACATCCTTGAAAATTTTCAATTTCCCCCTCAAAATGGCAAAAATAACAATAAATTGTTAAAGATTTAACTTTCTCTGCCATGTATTAAGCATAGGAAGTGTTTCATCCTGGGAAGTATCTCAATACAACCAAGAGTGACATTTTCATGTTAATGTTCTGCTCACATTTTATAATATAGAAAAGGTACTGATCTCTGAACTTGGAAATGGAGAGTTTATAGATTATTCAGTATTAATGAACTTTCTCCATATATTCCAAAAATGTAAGAGTCAGGCCTTAACAAGTTGTGTTATTGTTGTTGGGTGCCGTTGAGTCAAAGTGACTCATAGCAACCCTATGAACAGCAGATCTGAACTGTGTTATGTCTTGCACCATCTAACCCATCATCTCTGACACACTCAAGCTCATTGATGTAGTATGTCAATCTACATGATTGAGGGTCTTCGTCTCCTTTGTTGTCTAACCACCTTTCCAAGCATAATAACCCTCTCCAAGGAATAACCTCTCCTAGTAACATCCCCAAAGTATGTTTGAAAAAATTTTTTCATCCTTACCTCCAAGGAGCACTCTGGTTGCAGCTCCTCTAAGACATATCTATTTGTTCTTTTGGCAGTCTGTGGGATATTCAGTACTCTTCTCCAGCATCACAACTCAGAGGCATCAATTCTTCTGTCCTCCTTATTCATTGTCCAACTCTCAAATGAATAGCAAGTGACTGAAAACTATAGCTGGAATCAGGTTCGCCTAGTCCTCAAGTTGACATAATTGCTCCTCAATAATTTGGAAAGGTCCCTGACTATAGACTTGCCCAGTGCAATATGTCTCTTGATCTCCTGACTGCTAGTACCAAGTGTATTGACTGTGAATTCAAATAAAATATAGTCATTGACAGTCTCAATCTTTTTTCCGTCTATCATGATGTCGCTTCGCAGTGGTAAAGATTTTTGTTTCCTTGACTTTGAGATACAAACCTATATTGAAGGCTGCAGTGTTTAAGCTTCTGCACCAAACAATTCGAGTTCTCACTTTTTGCAAGCAAGGTTATACCATGAACATAATGAAAGTTATTGATGTGTCTTCCTCCAATTCTAATACCACATTCTTCTTCATAGAGTATGGTTTCTGATCTAGTGGTTAGAAACTGCACTTCAATCCCAAGGGTACCCAGTTTGAATCTACAAGTTTCTCCACAGGAGAAATATGGGTAATCTCCTCCCATGTGATTTACTGCCTCTGAAAAGGGTCAGCTATAAGTTCCAATTCAATGGCACACAACAACAACATCGTCAAGCTAGACTGCACTAATTTGTTGGAGTCATTCCACAAGTTTTTTTCTTTTTCTCCTCTTTGGTCACTAGATATGCCAGGCTGTGTCTCACAGAATCAAATTCTACTAGAGGAAAGAGTGTAAGAGCCAGAAGGTCCTCACAGAGGACTGCTTCTCTCTTCAGAATCATATCTTTCAATAGTGTCTATTCCCTGAATGTGTCAAAGGCTGCTATGTCCTCTATGAGATGTCTAACTGTAGTGGTAGTAACTGCTGAGGCCAAGGGACTATGCTATTGTTGCTGGTTACTGTCAAGTCAGAACCAATGCACAGCTTACCCTTTGGTCGTTTTTAAGAGACACTAAATTGCATGGAGATATCCCATCTTTCTCCCACAGAGCAGCTGGTGGATTTGAACTGTGTGCCTTTGGTATTACAGTGCAGCTTCTTTTCTTTAGGCCACCAGAGCTCCCTTAAGGGATTGTAGGTGCTACCAAGACTGGGGATTGGAAATGCAAAGTTAGCCTTTTTGAGGAGAGTCAGGGATTTCTTTTGAAATATATTCTTTCATTGTTTCTTAATCTGGAACCTAATTAAACATTTTCCATATTTTCCTGTGTCCTATTTTTTATTTTATTTTGCACGCACACATGCACACACACCCACACACATCCCACCTCATGTAAGTGGCAACCAAGATCCTTGACCCACAGGCAACAAAAAAAAGTCTTACAATAAACATGCATTTAAATTACTAGAACACTATATTTTGTAGAACACTTCTGTTATATGTGATATTATTTGCTTCTTGGGTCTGTGAACACTAGCTGTTACAAAGCAGAATATTAGGAGCCTGTTCAGATATCAGCTTTTCTTTAAAGAGTGAGGATCTGAAAAATGGAGGTGCAGAGAGAGTATGGCCCACTTTTTAGATCAGAGAATGCAGATCTGCATATCATAGTGGACTTGGAAATATTTGAAAATTTCCTAAAATTGCATATAATAGTTGAATTAACAAATCTGTCCCATACTTCATTGCCACTAATGTGATAACATGACATTGTTTTGAAATTTAAATGGACACATGATTATGGGGAAGAAGGCAAGTCTGGTTTTCAGAAAGCTTGCTACTTTCCTGACAAGAAAGCATCAATCAGTGGTACCTCAATTTCCTTTAAATATGTTTTACAACCAAGAAGTCACTAATACGGGGAGAGAAACCAAAAAACTTTCTACCTTTAAGTATCCTACAATGGGAGCAAAATAAATCTACATTGTAATTGGATGCTCGGGTACTTGCAACTTAAGACACTGCAAAGTGAGACAGAGTATATTTCTACGGTTGTTGTACAAAATTCTATTCACCCTCAAATTATATTCATTCTCAAATGCAAGACTGCAAAACTCATTAAAGGGGAAAAATCATAACATGTTTTAGTCCTGAAAATCATCTTGCCTAATGTCTTCGATTCCTCACGTGCCCATTGCCATCAAATTGATTTTGACTCATAGTGACTTTACAGAATAGAGTAGAATAACCCCATTAGGTTCCTAAGACTTTAAATCGTTATGTTTTCCCATAGAGCAGCTGTTGGTACAAAACACCATCGGTAGTTTAAATACTAGAATTGGATGACTTATCTTTCGAGACCTAAGAGGTAAGTATCTTTAAAAGGAAGGAAACAGCCTTGTCCACTGCCCTTCTTGCTCCTTTGACAATCAAGCTGATGTCTAAACTGTAAAAAGAGTGGTGCTTTTCTTTTCTTGGAGGATTATACCCACATGTATGTTGTGGTTTTTAGGTGTCTTGAATTGATTCCAACTCAGCAATCCTGCGCACAAGTAAATGAAACACTGCCCAGTCCTTAAGCACTCTCAGCAAGTACTGCTGCGTCTAAGTTCACTGTTGTAGCCATCAGGGCAATTTGTCTCACTGAAGGTCTACCTTTGCACTGACCTTCTCCTTCACTAAGCAAAGCAAAATACCCTTCTCCAGGGACTTGTCTCTCCTGATAACATGTCCACAGTATTTGAGATAAAAATCTTGCCATCTTCTCTTTTAAGAAGCATTCAGGCTGTACTTCTAAGAGAGTTTTGTTCATTCTTTTGACAGACCACTGGACATTCAGTACTCTTTGCCAACACCATAGTTCAAAGACACTGATTCTTCTTTGGTCTTAGTTATTCATTGTCCAATTCTTGCACGTTTTTGAGGCAATTGAAAATACCATGGCTTAGGTCAGCCACACCTTTGTCCCCAAAGTGACATGCTTACTTTTGGACATTTTAAAGAAATCCTTTACAGCAGATTGGCGCAGTACAATATGTAATTTAAAGTCTTGAATGTGGATACAAGTAAAATGGAATGTTTGAAAACTTCAAGGGAGCTCTGGTGGCCTAGTGGCAAGAAGCTGCACTGCAATCCCAGAGGTATGAGGTTCAAATCCACTAGATGCTCTGCTGGAGAAGGAGGGGCAATCTCCTCCTGTACCAGTCAGATCTGATTTGATGGTACACACACACACACACACAAAATAATAAAATAAAATTTAAAAAAACTTCAATCTTTCCACAATTATTATGACATTGTTTATTGATCCCATTCTTAGAGCATTTGTTTCCTTTATGTTGATGTATAATCCATATTGAAGGCTGCAGTCTTTGATCTTTCATCAATAAGTGCTTCAAGTCTTCTTTACTTTCAATAAACTTCTTTACTTTGACAACAAACTTGTCAGATCTGCTTATTACATATTGTTTATCCACTATGGATGCCACATTCTCCTCCATGTAGTCTATTTCTCAGGTTATTTGCTCATGCACTGACTGAATAGATATGGTAAAAGGATACAACTCTGACACACATCTTTCCTGACTTTAAATCATTAATATACCTTTGTTCTTTTCAAATGACTGGCTTTTAGTTGAGATCCAGTTTCCACATGAGCACAATTAAGTATTCTGTTTCTTCACAACAATTTTCACAACTTGTTATTATCCATATGGCCCAATGTCTTTGTCTAGTCAAGTGTCCATCAACAAATGAATGGATAGAGAAGCTCCGGTATATTCACACAATGGAATACTATGCTGCATTGAAAAACAAAGAACTCATGAACTATTATATTGAAAGGGGGCCCCTGGAGGATGTTGTTGTTGTTGTTGTTATGTGCCATTGAGTAGCTTGCGACTCATAGTGACCCTAAACTCTGCTCTGTCCTGTGTCAATCGTACCATCTTCGATACACCCATCCCAATTGCCCCAGTCACTGAATCAATCCACTTCACAGACAGCCTTCCCCTTCTGCGCTACCAAGCATGATGTCCCTATCCAAGGACCTCCTTACAATGTATCCAAAGTATGTTAGACGGAGCCTCAGAATCCTTGCCTCCAAGGAGCCACCCAATTTGACCCTTTCCAGGGTAAATATGTTTGTTCTTCTAGAAGTCCATGGTACCCTCAATACTCTTCTCCAGCACCACAGCTCAAAGGCATCAATTCTCCTTCTATCCTCCTTAGTCACTGTCCAACTCTGATGAAAAACAAGTGATTGCAAAGACCATGGTCTGTATCAGACGCACTTTAGTCTCCAGAGA
>NW_006400243.1:30467-31649 GCF_000299155.1 Elephantulus edwardii | reverse complement strand
CCTCTGCAGTAAGTGCATGAGGTCCTCCTCAGTTTCAGCGAGCAGGGTTGTGTCATCTGCATAACGCAGATTGTTGATAGATCGTCCACCAATCCTAACGCCACGCTTCTCCTCATAGAGCCCATTGAACACGAAGGCCTTAATTATTAGCTCTAACTGATGTAAAATTTTTTAAAAATGATTTTTAAATTTTTTTTAAAAAAATAAACAATTTAAAAAAATTTTTGTGTTTGTACCATCAAATCAGATCTGACTGGTACAAGAGGAGATTGCCCCTCCTTCTCCAGCAGAGAAGATTTGAACAACAACAACAAAAAAATTTTAAAAAGTACTTTACACAGGGAAATTCTACATACAAATTTTAAAATGCTTTTATGAAAAGTTAGTCCTTGATTGTGCATTGTAGGGTAAGCTTGGGGAGGAGGAGGTGAGAAAATTATACAACAATGAATGAAAAACTTTTGAAAAATAAAGAATTAAAAAAATAAAGAATTTTAAAAAGGGAATCAAATAACATTGCACAAATCTGCTACAAAGAACCTCTTAAAAACAATCAAGAGCAAAGATGTTACTTTGAGGACTAAGATGTGCTTGAACCAAGTGATAGTATTTTCAATTATTTCATTAACATGTGAATTAATAAAGATTTAAAAAACTGATGTAAAAAAAGTTAGTACCTGATTTACTGATTTTTTTTGTTTTATTTTTCCTCATTATATCCATAAATTATTGAATAAGAATCAATTTTTTTCCTTAAAAACTTAAGATGTTATACAAGTTAATTTTTCTTTTTAATGAAAGAGAAGCATCCAGGGTCATGATGACGTCTCAAGATTTATTTTATGAACATCCAAAAACTTCCCCAACAGGGTAAAAAGGGAAGCCACAGACTGGGAAAAAGTATTTGGTACTTACATATCAGATAAGGGACTTAGGTCCAGAATTTATAAAATACTTGAGCACCACAACAAGATAAAGGTAAATAATCCAGTAGAAAAATGGCACAGGATATGAACAGACACTTCACCAAAGAAGACATTCAGATGTCTAATAAGCACATGAAGAAATGTTCAAAATCCCTAGCTCTTAGAGAGATGTAAATCAAAACAACTATGAGATATCATCTCACCCCAGTCAGAATAGCAAAATTAACATAACAGCAAGCAACAAATGCTGGCGAGG
>NW_006400243.1:5958-22911 GCF_000299155.1 Elephantulus edwardii | reverse complement strand
AATCTCAATCTCTTTACCATCCATCCTGATGCTGCCAATTGGCCCAGTGGTGAGAATCTTTGTCTTCTTAACATTGAGCCTCAATCCATATTGGAGGACGTTATGCTGAGTGAATTATCTCAGTCACAAAAAGACAAATATTGTATAGGGCCACTGTTGTAAAATGAGACTGACATCCAGGTTGAAGGAAGACTGAGAAAGAGGGAATAAATAATTTATACTGCATTGAAACAGATGAGGGAGAGAACTGTTTAAAAGGGATATGTGATTAGGTATAATTGTCATCACAGGAGTTCAGAATGAAGGCTGCATAGTGGAGTGGACTTGCGGGGAGGGATTGTATAACAATAAAAGAATTTTTCTTTTACTTTTCAAATGGAAGAGCAAATTGGGGGGAGGCATGGGCAGGAAGAAAAGTGTAAAAATGAATGAATGGAAACCCTAAGTCTCTATGAACTTTGATTAAAATTAATAAAACAAAGAAAAATCTATGCAAAGATTTACTGCTGCAATAATTTCTTGATATTCTTCCACCAAATTTTAGTAGCATGTGACATTACATAAAAATGTCCACATTCTCTTGTCTCATTTTTCTTCTTTTATGATCCACAAATCTAAGGGTTCGAGTTCCACACTTTTGAGAGTGGGAGATACCATATAACCCATAATTTGTTTATGGAAGGAACACCTGAGGTCCGGTTCGAATGTCACAGGTTAATAACAGAGGTGGTAACATCCCACTTTAAACCTGACATGGAAAAGGCAAGAACTTTTTTTCATTTTCACATCAAGAAATTAGTCTCTAACCTAAAACTCTGGCTTAGGCGTTATGTGGAGTTGTTACTCAAAAAACCATCATTGTGAACTGTGAAAAGAAAAAGAAAATATTTCATTACAACCATTAATTTCGTTCAGCACCTTTGTTCCATTCCAATTTCCCAAATGGGCCTCATTTAACCCTGAGTGGCACCAAGTGACAATTTTAACCACAGTCATCAGTTGGAAAGCTCTGGAGAGCAGAAGAGGGAGCATACAATAACCCCAGACAGTCATTATATAGATAAAAAAGGAGAGAGAGAGAAAATCCCTTTACTCGCCCTGTGGGCCCCTTCTTTGTTGTTCCTGCCAATGCAGCAGCCGCGTTGCTATATATACCCACTGCGCAGGGGCGCATCACACTGAACTCCACCATCCACCCAACCAGCCATGGGGAAGGTGAGCCGAGTTGGGAGGCCACGGGAGGGTCACCGGCAGACAGTGTCTGGGAGGCAGGCCCTTGAGCCCTTTCCTCCCCTTGCCTTGCAGATCACCTTCTACGAGGACCGGGGCTTCCAGGGTCCCTCCTACGAGTGCAGCAGTGACCACTCCAACCTGCAGCCCTACTTGAACCGCTGCAACTCGGTGCGCGTGGACAGCGGCTGCTGGATGCTCTACGAGCAGCCCAACTACTCGGGCTGCCAGTACTTCCTACGCCGGGGCGACTACCCCGACTACCAGCAGTGGATGGGCCTCAGCGACTCCGTACGCTCCTGCCGCCTCATTCCCCACGTGAGTCCACCTCCACCCTGGCCTTGCGAACCGGCGGAGTCGAATCACTGTCCAAGCTGTCCCAGGGACCCTTCTTCTTCTAGCTCTTGCCGTATATACATCCTAACATCACTAGTGTTTCCTTCCACCAAGAAAGGGATGAAGTAGATTTACCTTTTTTATCTTGTTCTCTGCTAAAATGGCATTCACCCCTACTACGAGTGAGTCAAAAACCCCCTCAAATGCATTGCAGTCAAGTTTGGACTCATAGCTGACCCTCCAGCGGGTTGTCAGGAGGCTGTAAATCACACCAGAGGAGATTGGCCATCTTTCTCCTGAGGAGCCACGGGTGGATTGGAACTGCCAGAGAGGCGCCACCTGAGCTTTAGTAGCCCAGCTCTCTATCCACTAGGCCACCAGGGCGCCCAACCAGAAAGGAGTGGTACCTGACAATAAATAGTTCAGAATGTCAGGGCTGCTGGCGCTGAAATAGTAAGGGATTCACTCCTTTACCAACAGGTGGCCTCCCCTACCTGTTCCTAGAACCACCCTCACTGCCCTTTTCTGTTCAATAAGCCTAAAAAGGTAGATAATTTTTACAGTTTTGATGATGATGAAAGAAGTGAGCCTAGCCCATGCCAAGTCACCCCTACCTTAATGACCAATTATTATTTTGAACATCAAGGGCCTCTCAAGCCCCTTTAATTAGGCAAAACTGGTAACTAACAATGGGATTCCAGTAGCCCCAGCTATGGACACTAATAGCCAAATAAAATCCCACCCAAAACTGCACCCATTGTCGCCACGCTGATTCTAACTCAGGGTGACCCTATTACAGGGTAAACTGCCTAGCTAAGTCAGATTGTCTGGTTAATGGAGTCTCCACAGAAGTACATCACTAGCCTTTCTTCTAGAGTGTCCTGCACTGGGTTGGAACTGCCAACCTTTAGGCTGGTAGTTGAACACTAAACTATTGCACCACCAGGAGCTTTATTAAAAATCCCATCGTCCCTGAATTCACAGTTTAAAAGACTCTCTCACTTGAATAGGACCAAGTTCTTGGGAAAGTTGCCACTTTTGTAAAACTCTAAATCTCCTTAGATGGTTTAATAAAAGCCAGGCAAGCACTGTTGTTGGCATTAAGAGCTGAAAATCTAGGTTTTCACTTTTGGTCCTAATTCTTCTAATCTCGGGCAGTGAACTTTGACCAGTACTTTTCTCATAAAAGAAGAAAAGGCATATCACGGTTGCTCTGGTACATTGGGATGTTGGGAAGATCATATTAGAGCGTGGATATGTGAGTCCTTGGCAAATCTATTCAAATCGCCAGTACAATTTACCTTATTAGCAGAGTTTGATGCTCCAGAAGGAATTGCTTGGAAGAAGAGTTTCTCAAGGAGGATTTAATGGTAGAAGAAGGAAGTCACAGAGGTAATGGGAAGGAACGAGCAGATGAAGGAGGAACAAGAGCTGGAGGACAGAGAGGCAGGGTTTGCCCACGACCAGCAGCCCAACTTTGCATTTCTCTGAAGGTTTTCTAGTCTCTTGAGCCTCATTCATGATCCTGAACTTCCTTTCTTTTAAAGTTTACTACAGAAAACAGATTTGCAGGAGCTGAGAACTGAAGCCTGCTTGTTCTGCTGGCTCTACTTTTCAGGAGTTTAGGCTGGCAGGGCTTAAAGCAGAAAAGGATTAAAAGATTTCCTGGGATGGACTCTTTCTCTGAATTGCTACCAGTCTGAGGCCTCACTCTGGGGAGAGCAAATTGGCTTTGTGTTTCCCTAACTTCTCATTTACTGACACCACTCACAGTCTCTTTTTCTAGTGATCCATTTTCCTTTTCATTCTTTCATCTCATTATTTTCCTATCTTCTAATAAGATATGAATAGTGCAAAGATCACTATAAATCTCTAAATGAGAAAGCAAAGCGAATATATTAGCAGTTACTCAGAAGGGTACTTAGCAGGGCCAGGGGTGGGGGTGGGGGGGCTCGGTAGGTCATGGCGCCGGGAGACTTGTTTATGTGAAAGGTGCCTTCTTGAGTTGTGCAGTGTACAACCTACACCACTATCCACCACAGCCCTGACGCTGACAGACTCTTTATGTGTTATCCACCTTGATTTAGAAAAGGTAAGGAAACGGCCATTCTGCAGCCGTGTCTCTGTCTGGTCACTAACCTAAGAACTACTTTCTCACTTTGCTTCATCTGCTGCTTGCTCCACCTGCAGACTAGTTCCCACAGGATCCGGATCTACGAGCGAGAGGACTACAGAGGCCAGATGGTGGAGTTCACCGAGGACTGCTCCTCCCTCCAGGACCGCTTCCACTTCAGTGAGGTCTACTCCCTCAACGTGCTGGAGGGCTGCTGGATCCTCTATGAGCTGCCCAACTACCGCGGGCGCCAGTACCTGCTGAGGCCGGGGGAGTACAGGCGCTACCACGACTGGGGGGCCATGAATGCCAGGGTGGGTTCCCTGCGAAGAGCAATGGATTTCTACTGAAATGTTTTTACTCTACTCTTTTCTCTATCTGGAAGTTAATAAAATATTTCCTGTGTGTTTCATGCAAATATGTAGTCCTCTTTTTCCTTTGCAAGCTCCTCGGAAGGCCACAATAAAAACAAAGCCAGAATCACATGAGGAGGTCACTACAGGGGTACCGCTGCTGGTCTCAGAATTGTTTGGCTTCTGGTGGCCATCAAGCTGCTCTTTGACTCAGAGTGACCCCGTGTGGCCCAGTAGAACTGCCCCCATTACTGTTTTCTTGGCTGCAATCCTTAGAAAAGCAAACCACCGAGCTTCTGAACAGGTTCAAACCGCAAACGTTTCAGTTAGTGGTTAAGTACTTAACCATCGCACCACCAGGGATCCTCTTAAGTCACAAAACTGAGGTCTAAATCTATATACAAACTGGCTATATGAAGTTGGACAAATGTATTACCTTTTCTGTGCCTCAGTTTTCCAATTTGTCAAAATGGAATAATAATGCTTTTCACCTTTCTTGGTTCTGATGGAAATCAAAGGAGTTAGATAGAGCTGGGGTTGCATAGTCAGTGAGGGGTTGGGATGCTAACCCAAAGGCCAAGCTTCTTTTTTAATCCATCAGTGGCTCCATGGGAGAAAGATGGGCAATTTCCCCCTGAGAGATCTAACAGCGCCTTGGAAACACAGTGGACGGTCATCAATGAGTCAATTATGACTGTAAGGCAAGGAGTGATCAAAGGTCAACCCCCAAAAGCAGCTACTGCCAGAGTCCACTCCCACTCCATATATGTCAGGGCAGAACTGGACTCCACAGGGGTTTTTATTATATTTTAAAACTAAAATAATATAGTAAGAAGCTTCACTGCCAGCCTGAAGGCTCACAGTTCGAATCCACCAGCTGCCCTGAGAGAAATAGACAATCACTTCCCGTGTGACTTCTCTGCCTCTGAGAATAAGGTCAATTCCAACTCAAATGTACATAACAAGAATAATATATTTTCTGGACTGCTAGGAGAACAAACAGGTTTATCCTAGAGAGGGTTAAACCAGGCTGCTCCTTGGGGTCAAGGATTCTGAAGCTTCATCTGACATACTTTGGACATGTTGCAAGGAGGGACCAGTCCTTGGAGAGGGACGTCATCATGCTTGGGAGGGTGGAGGGGCAGTTTGGGAGAGGAAGACCCTCAATGAGATGGGTTGATTCAGTGACTGGGGTAATGGGGGTAGGTGTGTCAGAGACAATAAGATTGGCAAGGGATAGAGCAGGGTTTGTACATAGGATCACTATGAGTCGCAGGTGACTTGATGACACATAACAACAACAACAACTACTGCAGGATTACAAATCATATTTGGTTTTCCTACAATAATTCTTAGACAGTTTGGTTTACAACAATAAGGTTTTCAGTGACTGATTTTTCAGAAGTAGATACCAGACTTCCTCCAAGGCATTTCTAGGTGAACTTTCAATTAGCAGTCAAGCATATTAGCCATTCATAGCCACTCCATTTAATAAATACAAATGGAGGGCGAGCTCTGGTGGCCTAGTGGCAAGAAGCTGTGCTGCAATCCAAGAGGGGCATGGTTGTAATCCACCAGATGCTCTGTTGAAGATGGACAATCTCCTCCTGTACCAGTCAGATCTGATTTGATGGTACACACAAAATAATAAAAAAATTTTAAAAAATAAATGCAGGTGGTTAATACTGCTAATTGTATCTCTTAAATCGAACGAAGGGAACCCTTGTGACGTAGTGGTAAGGATTTGCACTGTCGACCCAAAGACTCTTGGTTTGAATCTGCCGGCTGCTCTGTGGGAGAAAGATGGACGGGCTTCTCTCAGGCCATTTACTGCCTCTGAAACCAGCTGGAGCGTCACCTATGAGTTGATTCCGACTCTCCAGCACATAACAGTAACAACAACAATGATAACAACAAACATGTTAAAGCGTAGAATGGATTTCTCCATTCTGACTGCACAGAATCATGCATGGAGCCTTTTAAAAGCACTAATGTGCATCCAATACAGGCCATGGTCTTTGCAATCACTTGTTATGCATCAGAGAGTTGGACAATGACTAAGGAGGATAGAAGGAGAATTGATGCCTTTGAGCTGTGGTGCTGGAGAAGAGTATTGAGAATACCATGGACTGCTAGGAAAACAAACAGATTTGTCCTGGAAAGGGTTAAACCAGGTGGCTCCTTGGAGGCAAGGATTCTGAGGCTCCATCTAACATACTTTGGACATGTTGTGAGGAGAGACCGGTCTTTAGAGAGGGACATCATGCTTGGGAGGGTGGAGGGACAGCGCAAGAGAGGAAGGCCCTCTATGAGGTAGATTGATTCAGTGACTGGGGTAATCGGGATGGGAGTGTCAGAGACAGTGCGATTGGCACAGGACAGAGCAGAGTTTAGGGCTGTTGTACATCGGGTCGCTATGAATCCCAAGTGACTCGACGGCACATAACAACAACAACAACAACAACAACAATGTCTGATCCCACTTCTACAGTTGGGATTCCATTATACAGCTCTATTTTTTCTTTTCTTTTGATATATAATTTACTTCCTAACAAGGACTATTTCACTTTCTTATTTTAGGATTTTTTTTTAAAAAAACCCACTCTAATAGTTTAACACTGATAAGATTTGATAGGAAAAGTAGGTTTTGACTCTGGGACCCCAGAGATGGTGCTCCCTTTCCAATAAAACTAACCCGTAGCTTGGTTTATACTCTGGAGGAACTTGAGCTGCTAACTGAGAGGTGGGCCCTGTCTTCCTGTTCAAATTCATCAACTGCACAGGAGAAAAATGGGCCATCTCCTCACATTCAATTTAGAGCCTCAGAAAACCTGCGAAAAGGTCAGCTATGGGCCTCTTCTGACTCACAGCAATGAGAGTGTTGTGGGGTTTTGTTTGTTTGTTTTTGGTTTTTAATTAGGCACAGCCAGAGCAGCTGTCCAGCCACACGGCCCTTCCAGGGCCAGGGTTTACCCTAGAACAGACTACAGTCGGCCTGCCTGGACCACCTCTTCAGTGAGAGCCAAGAAAATGCCTGATAACATGTTAATATTTTTCAAGCTGTAATTCTTGCTCTGGTGGCCTCACAGGTAATAAGTAGTGCTGTTAACTCAAAGACAGGTAGTTCAAATTCACCAGGTGCTCTACTGAAGAAAGCTGGACAATCTCTTCCAGTGGGATTTATAGCTTCTGCAAAACCTATTTGTAGGCTCAGCTATGAATCAGTTCCAAAAGGACATCGCCTAACAATAGCAAGGCCAAATGAACCACTTGAAGGTCAAGAAGACATTTGCTTTACTAAGAGATAAATTATTTAGAGTATCGAGAACCCCTTAGAATCCAAATATGCTTAAATTCACCAACAGCTGTTCTTTTAACAAGCTGGATTCTCTTAGATACAGCTTCCCTCTTTGTCTCTGTAGCTGCCTCTCACACTTTTGGTCCTGACTTATGTCTCTTGCTGTTACGGTTAGTGAAAAAGAAGAAGACTTTTGTGCCACACAGAGACTGGCAACTCAAGTTCATGACAGCAATTTACTTTTCCTCCATTTAAAGAGGGGAACACTTGTGTCTTAGTGTTAAGAAGTTGTGCTGCCAACTCAAAGGCAAGTGGTTTCAATCCACTAGCTGCTCTGCGGGAGAAGGATGGGCAATCTCCTCCAGTAAAATTTACAGCTTCTGAACACCCACTGGGGGTGGGGGTGGGGCCAGCTATGAGTGGTTCCTACCCAACAGCAACAAGAGCAGCAATGCAAGAATTTTTCTTTTACTTTCCAAAGAGCGAATTGTGAGGGGACGGGTGAGCAGGGAGAAAAGTACAACAATGAATGAATGAAAATCCAAAATCTCTGAAAACTTTCATTAAAATGAATTTTAAAAAGAAGGGGGAGTATATATAATAAAAATTATAGAATTTTTTAAAAAGAGCAACAGTGGGGAGCTCTGGGTACCAGTTCATAGCGTAATGAGCTGCGCTGCTAATCTGAAGGCTTCCTGTCTGGTGGTTTGAATTTGCCAGAGGCTTCGCTTTCAAGGGAGAAAGCAGAGCAGCCTAGCTCCGCCTTGATTTGCAGCCGGGGAAACCTGCTGGAGTCAGAATCTACTGAAGGTAAGTGACCTTGGGTTTGGTAGTATAGAGTCCTATGTGTAGTGCTGCTAACTGAAAGGTTAGCAGTTCAAACTCACACCAGCTAATCTGAAGCAGACAGCTGGACAGTCTCCTCCAGTAAAGACTGACAGCTTCAGAAACCAGGTGAAGGGTGGCTACTGAAAGTTAGAATCATTTCAGTAACTGGGTTTGCATTTTCACTGAGGACGCCAGGACGCCTTCTCTTAATTTATGAAGGAGAGCGTCACCTGGTGTTTCGCACAAGGAAAGCATGTACGGTTTTAAAACTTTTTCCAAGACATTAATGGTAAGAAAGGAACCTTTCACATATTTTTGCACCTTTTAAATATACTCTGCTGTGCAGTTTACACAAGCTAAGCTTATCATGTAGCAAAAGTGCATATTAAGCAAAGATGGATCTTATTTTAAAAGATGTGCTGCAACTTGAAGCGACTGCTGACCCGTGTCCCCCAGAGCAGGTGTGGCCCTCTTGAAAGAGGAGCCTGAATCCGTATTGTGCCTTTTAACAGAGCCTGACTCACGGTACGCAGTGTGACTGCCCTACTGCTTATACCTGAGAGTCACAATCTCAGTGCTTTGGGCTCACATCGACCCTCTACATCGCCGGGTCACTCGAACAGCATCCTCCAAGTGATGTTGCCTTTCTCCTGAGGCCCTACTGCTCTCAGCTTACCTTCTTCTTGAAGGAGAGAATTTTGAACCATGAACACAGCTCATAAATATAATTCCTGTTTTCAGACCGTCTGGACTTCTTCAGACATTCCAGTAAACCTAAATCACAGGCACCATAGTGCAAGTCAACTCAGCTCATTCCCACTGAGCGGGAGCCACTCGTACCCGACTCTCCCCGATCTGGGCTGTAGAACCAATGGGAGGAAACTTCCCTGCTGTCTCCTGTGGAGCAACTCGTGGATTTGAACCACCTGTCTTTGGGTTGTCAGTGAAAAGAACCCCAGGAGAGAGCAGACGATACTCACAAATGGGAGGCATTTCACTATCAGAGAGAAAGAAGAGAGAAAGTGCAGCAGGTCCTCTGGGGTGGAGATTCCTGCGCAAGATGAACTGAGGGCACCACCAGCTGCAGCTGCGTTGGCAGAGAGCCCGAGACCCACCAGAGACAGAGATGCACTGGAACCGCTTCCCAGCGAGCTGAACGCACCCTAAGGAGCACCCTGACAAAAGAACTGGATTCTCACTGTTTCCTTCCTGAACTATAACCTGCCCGTGCTCCTAATAAACCCTGTATTCGAGAAAATAAAAATAAAGCTACATAAGAGTGAGAGTTATTTGGGGAAAGTTTAGACTTGTAAGGTCCATGAATCCAGGCTGAGCATTGTTTGCTCTGTCATTTTTGGCAGCTTGGTGAACACAACTACGAAAGAAGGCATGACTAGCAGGGTCCTTGATTCAAAAGACGTTTATGGCAAGTCACACAGCTATACACCTAGTGTTGTAGTAACATGTTCTCAAGCGGCAAGTCTGTCTTCATGTGAGGAGCAATGAGTTTAAGGAGCCGTTGTTCATTATTCTAATGTACTGTGGGCTTTGGGAGGATCTTTTCAAAAGAACAAGTTATGCAAGCGACAGAAGAGGACCAAAGATTAAAGTTGGTCAGGAGCTGGGAGTTCAGACCTACTAGACTGCTGTTGAGTCTGGACTTCTATTCCAGTGGGGAGCTCAGGCAAAGTATTGAGGTCAGTCAAACAAATGGTACATTAAGTAATTAGACAAGCAAGCAGGTGGGTAAACACAGCTTGATGCCCAGGGAGGAACCTGGGATTCTGTTCATCTCAGTTAATCATTTCTAAGAACACAACACCATAAGTTGGCACTAAAGGCATCCTCTCCTGAGGTGGAAAGACTCCTGCTACCATGGCCAGCAGACTGTATAGCTGGACAACTGGAAGCTATGGCTTCTAGCTCAGGATAGCATTAGTGGGGACTTGGGCAAATAGAAACTAAGGAGGTGGGATGGCTAATATTGTGTGACAGTGTGGCCATGAATTTCATTATAATGGAGCTATTCAATATGCTCTAAATCCTAACCACTATATCCACAATCAACACTCTTGGTATCAGCAGTCAGGAAATCAAAAGACGAATTGCATTGAAAAAGTCTGCTGTCAGTAACCTCTCCAAAGTGCTAAAGAGCAACTATGTCAGTCTGGAGACTAAGGTGTACCTGATTCAGGCTATGGTCTTTGTAATTACTTGCTCCCTACTTGCATATTATTTGCAACAGAGAGCTGGACAATGACTAGGGATGGAAGAATAATTGGTGCCTTTGTGCTGTGGTGCTGAGAAGAGTATTGAACATGCCATGGACTGACAAGAGAACAAACAGGTCTGTCCTGAAGAAGGTGAAACCAGGCTGCTCCTTGGAGGCAAGGCACTCCATCTCCCATACTTTGGGCATATTCTCAGGAGGGATCAATCCTTGGAGTAGGATGGGTAATCTCCCATTCGATTAACTGCCTCTGAAAATCTGCTGGAGGGTCAGTTAGCTGTGAGTCAGTTCTGAGACCATGGCACACAATAGCAATGATGTTAATGAGGCAGGAGTAGAGGCAATAATGTGATGGTGTCATCAGCCTTACCTGATAAAGGGAAAGGCTCTTCAGAGACCGCCATTGAATTTCTGTTTGGACTCTCAGGGGACCTCTGATGACACAATTCGCAGGACGTGGTGCTGCCAGGCCAAAGGCCACACCTCTCAAGTGGTTTGAATTCACCAGTGCCTCAGACAGAGGAAGAAGGATGAACACTCTCCTCCCAGTTCATTTAAACCTTGGAAATCCAATAATGGGTCAGCTATAAATTGGTTCCGACTCAATGGCAACCAGCTTTCTGACATCTGGGTCACAGGTTTGTGGCCTCCATACTTGAACCAGTGACCTCACATACTTGCTGACTTTGGATTTGTCAGCCTTCAAATACCTTGTTAGAGACTATTTGTCCAGCAGTTTGTATAGCTGCATAATCCACTAGAGGGCGATCACACACAGGCATTTGTGAAGGCTCCAAAACTGTCACTGACCACAGAGAACCATCTTTCAACCAGCTTTGGTGTTTTTGTAGCTTCATTTGCCGTTAAAAATGTTAAAGAAGCACATATTACTCAAAAGAAATTAAGAACTCAACTGAAAATTTATATATGGAAATTTGACTATACATTATATAGTCTTGACCATACTACTCCTACCAAATGTTCAATGACCTTGGAGAAAGAAAGGTCTTTAGAAAACATTGGTTCTTGACTTTTACACATTTTAGAAGTTAGTTTTTGGTTTCTTTTCTTGTTGTGCACCGTCAGTTGGATCTAACTGGCACAGGAAGAGATTGCCCATTCTCCAGCAGAGTATCTGGTGATTCAAACCACATACCTTTGGGATTATAGCACTGCTTCTTGCCACTAGGCCATCAGAGCTCCCTTGACATTTATGCATTTTAAAGAGCTGACAAGCAACTCAGGAACTCAAGATTAAGATTTCTTGGTTCTTAGTACATCTTTTGTCCAAGTTCCTCATGTTGGTTACACCTCAGCCCTGAGAGAATGTATGAAGACTGTGACAAGATCTTACCTAGTTCTCACCGAAGTGGATAATGAACAAATATAATCTTATTTTTGCCTAAAGTGATCTTCAATTTTGACCTTAAAAAATGGAATAGATTAAAAGAATTTACCATATCATATTAAATGATGAGAGATGAAAGCAGGATTAAACCCAAGCTGGTCCCAGTGTATTTTATAGCAGAATATCTTTAGCATCTACTATTAGCTTGGTACCCTAATTATTATCAGAACACAACATTCTTCCTCTTTAAAAAACAAAAAAACCAAAACCAAAAACATTCCCAGTGCAAATGGAATCTCCCCCCGCCCCCTTCACTTTTAAAATAGAAAAACAAAGCTCTTAACCGAAACAGATCTGGTCCATGTCTGGACCTCATCTTCACTCATTCCTTCCTCATAGGGTTTCCTCTCATTGACCACCTTTTTCTCTGAAATCATGATGTAGGTTTTGTCTTAGGGTTTTTGTGTTTTCTGATTCCATTCTTATTTATGGAACATATATGTGTTGCTTCTAAAGTGTTAGCTCCATGAGAGAAGGAACCTGGTCAGTCTTATTCACAGCTGCACCACCAACACTTACTACAGTGTCATATTTTCATGTGGAAATTCCTTCTAGGGATTTTAAAGGAAATTTATGATTTCCTGAATCTTGACTGAAAACAGTTGAGGAAGGAGGAAAGGATATCCTAATTTTTGCTGCCACTGTTGAGTACCACTGAGTTGTAACCAATTCATAGTTGACCCTCCAGTGGGTTTTCAGAGATAATAAACTGCACAGGAAGAGATTGCCCATCTCACTTCCGTGGAGCAGCTCATGGATTCAAACCACATAGCTTTGGGTTGACAGCACAATTCCTTACCACTAAGCCATTAATTGGGTTACTCTTTTTGGAAATGGGAACAAACATGGATCTTTTCCAGTCAGGTGGCCAGAGAACTGTCATCCAAATTTTCTGGCATACACTGGTAAGCATATCCAGGATGGCATCTGTCATTTGAAACATGTCAATTGATATTCCATCGATAGCTTGAACTTCTTCCTTCATTATTACCGGCTCTTGATCATATGGTACTTTCTGAAATATTTCAGTGTGGCCAATTCTTTTTTGGTACAATGATTCTATGTATTCTTTCCATCTTCTTTTAAGTGTTTCTTGGATCATTTAAGATTTTTAACAATGTCATTACTATCACTTGCAAGCAAAGTACTGCTGAAAACCATTCAAAAAATAACTAGAACAGTACATAGTGAACTCCCAGGTGTTTAAGTTGGGTTTAGAAGAGGCTGTGGAACAAGGGATATCATTGTTTATGTCAGATGTAGCCTGACTAAAAACAAAGAATACCAGAAAACTATCTATTTGTGCTTTATAGACAATTAAAGACATCTGACTGTGTGGATCATAACAAATTATGGCTAACATTGAAAAGAATGGGAATTCCATAACACTTAATTGTGCTCATGTGAAACCTCTACCTAGACCAAGAGGCTATTGTGTGAGCAGGGCAAGGGAATACCACATGGTTTAAAATTTGGAAAGGTGTGTGCCAGGGTTGTATCCTTTCTCCATATTTATTTAATATGTGTTTTGAGTAAATTACTTGAGAATTTGGATTCTATGAAGAAGGATGTGGTGTCAGGATTGGAGGAAGATTCACCAACTTTTTTTATGCAGATAACACAATTTTGCATGCTGAAGTAAAGAGGACTTAAAGCTCTTTCTGCAGAAGATCAAAAGGATTGCATGTCAATGTTAAGGGGAAAAAATTTGATCACTGGACTGATAGGCAAAGTCATGAATAGATGGAGAAAAAATTGAGACTGTCAACAACTTCATCTTACTTGGATTCACAATCAGTACACCTGGTACCAGCATTCAGGAGATCAGGAGATATGTTGCATTGCGAACGTCTGTGGTCAGGGACCTCCCAAAATTATTGAGTAACAGTGATGCCAGTTTGAGTACTAATTTGTGTCTGATTCAGGCCATGGTCTTTTCAGTCATTTGATATGTATCTAAGATCTGGACAGTAAATAAGGATGACAAAAGAAGAATTGACGCCTTTGAACTGTGTTGGTGGAGAAAAGTGCTGAATATCTTACTGTCTGCTGAAAGAACAAGTGAAGAAGGTACAATCAGAGTGCTCCTTGTTGGCCAAGATTGAAGCTTCATCTAACATACTTTGGGTATCCTGTTAACAGGGATTACTCCTTGAAAAGGGGCTCTATGTTCGGGAAGGTGGAGGGATGTCAGAGAGGAAGACCCCAACCAGGTGGATTGACACAGTGACTGCAGCAATGAGTTTGAGGATGTCAAAATTGTGAGGATAACATAGCAGGTAGGGTTTAGATCTATTGTTCATAGGGTCTCTATGTACTGTATGCAACTCAATGGCACCTAACAGCAACAACAACGAGCCACCAGAGCTCTTTGGTGGTTTATGTGGTGTACACCATGCCACCAGGGTTCTTTAATAGGCATGTTACTGGTGTGGAATCAACCAACATCAAGTCCAAGGTGGACTTGGAGGCAAAGATTAAGGTCGACATTTACAAGCACAAGAGAGACAAGGGATCACTATCTATTTAATTATGTGCCTTCTGCATATTATGAATGTACTTGTGTCTCTGGCTGGTGCTAATAATGAGTCATTAGTTATCTTATGCTGCTATTACACAATACCATGAGTGGGTGGCTTTAACAAACAGAAATCTATTTTCTCATTGTTTAGGAGGATAAAAGCATGAACTCAAGGCTCCAGCAGAAAGACATGCACTCTTTCTATCAGTTCTGAAGGAAGGTTCTTGTGTCTTCTTCTTTTTTTTTTACTTTTTTATTTAAATTTTTTTAAAATTATTTTTTGTGTGAGTGTACCATCAAATCAGATCTGACTGGTACGGGAGGAGATTGTCCCTCCTTTCCCGGCAGAGCATCTGGTGGATTTGAACCGTGAGCCTCTGGGATTGTAGTTGCAGCTCCTTTCCACTAGGCCACCAGAGCTCCCCTTGTGTCTTCTGAGACTTGGCTCCTGGATGGGCTTCATGTGGCTGAGCTTCTCTTCTTCCATCTCTATTTGCTCATTTGTCTTTTATTCTCGTTTATGCCTCAATTTAAAACATTCTCTGACAAATCAACTTAAAACTTATTCTATACAAACACAGTTTCATAATCGTAATGAAGAAAGCCTTCACAACTGGATCAATAGGCAACATCATGGTAAATGGAGAAAAGATTGAAGTTGTCAATGATTTGATTTTGCTTGGAGCCAGACCCTTGGAAGCAGCAGGTATGCGCTTAAATGACATATTGCACTGGGCAAATCTGCTGCTTCCAAGTGCTAAAGAACAAGGATGTCACTTTAAAGACTAAGGTAAGCCTAATCCAAAGCCTGGTATTTTCAATTGTGTCATATGCATGTGAAAATTGGACATTGAATAGGGGAGACTGAAAAAGAATCGATGCCTCTGAATTATGGTGTCAACGAAGAGTATTGAGTCAATCATGGACTTCCAAAAGAATAAACAAATCTGTGTTGGAGAAATTCCAGCCAGAGTGTTGTTTTGAAGCAGGGTTGGTGAGACTTCATTTCATATACCTTGGGCATGATAATTAGAAGGAGCCAGGTCCTGGAGAAGCAGGGTTGGTGAGACTTCATTTCATATACCTTGGGCATGATAATTAGAAGGAGCCAGGTCCTGGAGAAGAATGTCAAACTAGGAAAAGCATAATGTTAGTGAAGAAGAGGAAGACCCTTGAGAAGATTGATTGATTGATGCAATGACTGCAACTACGGGCTTGATAAACACAGCAGGGATTATGAGAATGGTGCAGGATGGAGCAGGGTTTCCTTCTATTATACACAGAGTCACTCTGGGTTGACATCTACTCAACGCACCTAACAATAACAGAGACTTTAGAATTCATAGGACATCTAAGAAGAATCAATGCCTTGAGTTGTGCTGGAGAAGAGTACTACTCAAGGTCCCCTGGACTGACAAAGGTACAAATATATATCTGTAAGAGAAGCTGCAAGCAGGGTGCTTCTTAGAAGCGAGAGTAGTGAAACTTCATCTCACATATCTTAGGCATGTTGTTAGGAGGGACTAATCCTTGGAGACGGACATCATGCTGGGAAAGGTGAACACTCAGTGAAAGAGGGAGGACCCTCAACCAGATTTATTGTATGCAGTGACTGTTAAGTATGTCTGAGATGATGAGAACGGCACAGGATAGGGCAGGGTTCAGACCCATTGTTCATAAGGTTGCTCCAAGTCATAGTTGACTCAATAGCAAATAACAACAGCAACAGTGAAGGGGCGCACTATCCAACTCACAAAATATGCATACTTAAAGGGAGCTCTGGTGGCCTAGTGGCAAGAAACGGTGCTGAAATCCTGAAGGTACTCAGTTCAAGTCCACCAGCTGCTCCATGGAAGAAGGTTGGGCAATCTCCTCCTGTGCTATTAGCTGCCTCTGAAAACCCACTGGAGGATCAGCTATGGGTCGGTCTAACTCTATGATACACAACAACAACATTTATTCAAATCCCAAGAACACTATTCAAAGGAATAACACATTTAGCAACAAGTAAGTTTATAAAAATGGCAATTTCACTTATTTATGTAATGGTGCTAACTTTGATAGAAGATTCAAATGTTACAGAGTTTGAATACAATCTAAAAGACTGCTGACATTTTGCAATCTTTGTATATTCTCTGTAGGCTCTTAAGTAAATATTGCTAAACTAAATCTTT
Source organism: Elephantulus edwardii (assembly GCF_000299155.1). Lineage (NCBI taxonomy): Eukaryota > Metazoa > Chordata > Mammalia > Macroscelidea > Macroscelididae > Elephantulus > Elephantulus edwardii. The sequence continues at coordinate 6,420 of NW_006400243.1, read as the reverse complement.
TTTATTCATTAAATACTTGCTTAGATATGTTTAAAATAGGAAAGAATATGACAGAAATTAATGTATTTTAAGAAAGATAAAGCCCAGGGAGAAAAGTGCAACAATGAATGAATGGATATCCAAAGTCTCCGTAAATTTTCATTAAAATTAATAATAATAAAAACATTTTAAAAAAGAAAGATAAAGCTCAACTTGCTGGCCAGTATGTTTTAATTCTTTGCTATAGTATCGCCACCTAGTGGACTTCATAGGAATTTCGAGCATGTTTCACGACATGAAAAGGACAAAAAGTCTGAAAATAATCTTCGTAATCATAATGACGTAAACATAATCGACACAGAAGTTCTACAGGACACGTCACCTTCCCTTGGAGACACCACAACTAAACTTAAGAGACATGTCAGCCGTCAATGTTTTTGGAATCACAGAAGCCAAGAAAGGCTTAAGATACAAACTGCCAGA
>NW_006400243.1:1251-1998 GCF_000299155.1 Elephantulus edwardii | reverse complement strand
GGATGGGTGTGTCAGAGGCGGTGCGGTTGGCGCAGAATAGAGCAGGGTTTAGAGCTGTTGTGCATAGGGTCGCTATGAGTCGGAAACGACTCGATAGCACATAACAACAAGAACACAATCATAATGACTATTCTCCGAACACTTGATTGTGCTTAGCCTATACTTGGATCAGGAAGCAGTCATCACAATGGAGCAAGGAAACACTGCATGGTTCAAAATCATAAAAGGTGTATGCCAGGGATGCATGCTATCGTTTTCAATCTATATGAAGAACAGTGCCGGGCACCGGGTGCTCACGTGCCGGGGACAGGGTGCTCACGTGCCGGGCACTAGGTGCTCACGTGCCGGGGACAGGGTGCTCACGTGCTGGGGACGGGGTGCTCACGTGCCGGGCACCGGTGCTCACGTGCCGGGCACCGGGTATTCACGTGCCGGGGACGGGGTGATCACGTGCCGGGCACCGGGTGTTCACGTGCCGGGCACCGGGTTCTCACGTGCCGGGGACGGGGTGCTCACGTGCCGGGGACGGAGTGCTCACGTGCCGGGGACGGGCTGTTCCCGTGCCGGGCACGGGGTGATCTCGTGCCGGGCACGGGGTGCTCACGTGCCGGGCACCGGATGCTCACGTGCCGGGCACGGGGTGCTCACGTGCCGGGGACGGGGTGCTCCCGTGCCGGGGACGGGGTGCTCACGTGCCGGACACGCGGTGTTCACGTGCCGGGCACCGGGTGCTCACGTGCCGGGCAC
>NW_006400243.1:0-984 GCF_000299155.1 Elephantulus edwardii | reverse complement strand
GGTGTTCACGTGCCGGGCACCCTGTATTCACGTGCTGGGCCTGGGGTGATCACGTGCCGGGCACCTGGTGTTCACGTGCCGGGCACCGGGTGCTCACGTGACGGGCACGGGGTGCTCACATGCCGGGGACGTGGTGCTCTCGTGTGGGGGATGGGGTGATTACCTGCCGGGAACCTGGTGCTCACGTGCCGGGCACGGGGTGTTCCCGTGTCCGGCACGGGGTGTTCACGTGTTGAGCACGTGGTTTGCACATGACGGGCACCGGGTATTCACGTGCCGGGCCCGGATTGCTCACGGGCCGGTGAAGGGGTGATAACGTGCCGGCATCTAGTGCTCACGTGCCGGGCACCGGGTGCTCACGTGACGGGAACCGGGTGCTCACGTGCCGGGGACGGGGTGTTCACGTGCCGAGCACGTGGGGTTCACGTTCCGGGCACCGGATGCTCACGTGCCGGGCGCCCGGTGTTCACGTGCCGGGCACCCGGTGTTCACGTGCCGGGCACCCTGTGCTCGCGTGCCGGGCACGGGGTGCTCACGTGCCGGGGAAGGGATGCTCACATGCCGGGAACCGGGTGCTCACGGGCCGAGCACGGGGTGCCCACGTGCCGGGGACGGGGTGCTCACGTGCCGAGCACCTGGTGTTCACGTGCCGGGCACCGGGTGCTCACGTACCGGCCACTTGGTGCTCACGTGTCGGGGACGGGCTGTTCACGTGCCGGGACCGGGGTGTTCACGCGCCGGGCACGGGGTGTTCACGTGCCGGGCACGGGGTATTCATGTGCCGGGCCCGGGGTGCTCACGTGCCGGGCAACTGGTGTTTTAGTGCCGGGTACCGGGTGCTCACGTGCCGGGCCCGGGGTGCACACGTGCCGGGCCCGGGGTGCTCACATGCCAGGCACGGGGTGCTCACATGCCGGGCACTGGGTGCTCACGTGCCGGGGATGGGGTGTTCACGTGCCGGGCACCGGGTGCTCACGTGCCGGG
>NW_006400242.1:621413-625445 GCF_000299155.1 Elephantulus edwardii | reverse complement strand
CGAATGTGGAAACTACAGAACAATTTCACTGATTTCACATGCAAGCAAGATTTTACTGAAAATTATCCTAAAACGACTGGAACAGCACATCAACAGAGAACTACCAGAAGTCCAGGTTGGTTTCAGAAGGACATATTGCTAGGTGGTGCTAATCCTTGGAGAGGGACATGATGTTGGGAAGGATGAAAGGTCGGTGAAGAAGAGGAAGATCCTCAACCAGGTAAATGACAAGGTGACTGTGGCAGTGGGCTCTTGAGTATCAAGAAGTATGAGGATGGCACAGAACAGGACTGGGTTTAGCTCTTTCACTCATAGTGTCTCTATGAGTAGCACTTGACCAGACGGCACTTAACAACAACAACAACAACATGTGCAATATATTCAATGACTCAGAAAGCATCAAAAGATGATAGAGAGGATACACAGAATCACTGTACCAAAAAGAACTTATTAACACTGAAAAATATTAGGAAGTATCATATGAACAGGAGGCAATGGTAATGAAGGAGGAAGTAGAAGCTGCTTTGAAGGAATTGGCAAAAAAATAAGGCCCAGAAATCTATGGGATACAAATCGACTTGTTTCAATTAACAGATGCAGCCTTGGATGGGCTCACCGGTCTGTGCCAGGAAATTTGGAGGATGACTAGTTGGCCAACAGATTGGAAGAGGTCCATATTTTTTCCCATTCCCAAGAAAGGTGATCCAACTGAATGTGGAAACTATCAAACAATATCATTAATATCATGTGCAAGCAAAATATTGTTGAGGATCATTCAAAAACTGCTAGAATAGTATATAGATAGGGAACTGTGAGAAGTTCAAGCGGAATTTAGAAGAGGCTGTGGCACCAGGTATATCATTGCTGATGTCAGATGGATCCTGACTGAAAGTAAAGAATAACACAAAAATGTCTATTTGTGCTTTATTTACTATGCAAAGCATTTGACTGTGTGGATCATAACAAATTGTGGCCAACATTGAGAAGAATGGGAGTCCTAGAGCACTTAATTTTGCTCATGCTAAACATATACCTAGACCAGGAAGCTGTTGTGTGAATAGAGTAGGGGGATGCTACATGGTTTAAAATTAACTTTGTGGAAAGTGAGGAGGACTTGAAGCACTTGTTGCAGAAGATCAAGGAATGCAGCTGTTAGTGTGGAATGCATCTCAATGTCAAAAAAACCAAAGATTCTTATCACTGGACCAATAGGCAACATCATGATGGATGGAGAAAAGACTGAAACTGTCAACAACTTCATCTTATTTGGATCCATAATTAACACCTTGGTATCAGCAGTCAGGAAATAAGGAGATATATTGCACTGGAAAATCTGAAGTGAGGGATCACTCAATTATTGTGTGATTATGTCAGTTTGAGGATGAAGCGACATCTGATTCTTTCTGGTCTTTCTGATTACTTGCTATGCATCTGAGAGACAGACAATGAATAAGGATGAAAGAAGAAGCATTGACGACTTTAAGCTGTGATTTTGGAGAAGAGCCCTGAACATCCAATGGACTGCTAAAATAACAAAGATAGGTTTTGGAGAGGGTGCAATCGGACTGCTCTTTTGAGACAAGGATGATGAAGCTTCACCTCACATTCTTTGGAAATGTTGCTAGGAGGCGCTATTCCTTGGAGAAGGACATGATGCTTGGAAGTATGGAGGGTCAGTGGAGGAGAGCAAGACCCTTGACCAGGAGGACTGACACGGTGACTGTTACAATGGGTTCTAGTGTGTCAGGAAGTTTGAAGATGGACAGGATAGAACAGGGTTCAGATCTGTTGTTCATAGGGTTGCTATGAGTCATACTTGACAGCAACAGGCAAACTTTAGTCTCTAGACTGACATCATTGTTCTTCAGCATTCTTGTGAGGTCCCTGACAACAGAATTACCCAAAGTAAATTGACTTTTTATTTCTTGACTGCTGGTGTCAAGAATGAATCCAAGCAAGATGAAATTGTTAGCAACCTCTATGCCTTCTTCATCTGTCAAGAAACTGGCACTCCACAATACCAGTCCAGAGTGCCAGCATCACTGTGGTGCAGAGAGACAAAGAGTGGACAGAAATTATTCAATGCCTAAATCATCATAACAGAGGTTAGTTGAGGGTGGCTGGTATTGGCAGGGCAGCATGAGGAGGGAACAAGACCGTGACACACACACCAAAGGGGGAGATGACCAACACAGACTCTGTCAGGTTTTTTGTATGTTTATTTGTTTTTTACTACTATCATTTTATTAGGAATAATTCCAATGAGTTATGAAGAAATTTACTGAGTTGATGAGTTTTCCAAAAACTCTTAATGAAGATATGTTCACCAATAATCAAAAAACATCAGCAGAACTATTTATTATCTTAGACAAAGAGTTAGGTTGATACCAAAAGCAATATGCAACACAAAAAAAGATATAATGTAAAAGAAGACAAATCTGCTAAGTATTAAAAACCATCTCAATGCATACCTATGTTTATTGATGCAAAGAGATGGACACTACCCAAGTGCCCATCAACAAACAAATGGCTAGAGAAGCTGTGGTATATTCACACAATGGAATACTATGCAGCACTAAAAAACAAGGAACTCATAAAATATTATACAAAATAGATAAACCTGTAGAAATATTATGTTAAGTGAAATATCTCAGTCAAAACAGGGCAAATACTGCATAATGTCACTGTTATAAAAACAGGACTGACACGAGAGTTGGGGAAAAACTAAGAAAAGAGGGAATAAATAATGTACACTGCATTGAAACAGATAAGGGAGAAAACAGTTTAAAAGGAATATTGTTGTTTTTGTTATTGTTGTTATGTACCATCGAGTCACCTGCCACTCGTAGCAACCCTATGTACAACAACCCTAAACTCTGATCTATCCCTTGCCAATCTTATTGTCTCCGATACGCCTATCCCCATTACCCCAGTGACTGAATCAATCCATTTCATCGAGGGTCTTCCTCTCCTGCACTGTCCTTCCACCCTCCCAAACATGATGTTTCTCTCCAAGGACTGATCCCGCCTTGCAACATGTCCAAAGTATGTCAGACAGAGCTTCAGAATCCTTGCCTCCAAAGACAAACCTGGCATCACCTTCCACAGGATGAACTTGTTTGTTCTTCTAGCCATCCGTGGTATATTTAATACTCTTCTCCAGCACCAAAACTCAAAGGCATCAACTCTCCTTCTATCATCTCTAGTCATTGTTCATCTCTCTGATGCATAGCAAGTAATTGCAAAGACCTGAATCAGGAGCACTTTAGTATCCAGACTGACATCGGTGCTCTTCAGTACTTTGGAGAGGTCTCTGACAGCAGTCTTTCCCAATGCAATTCGTCTTTTAATTTTCTGGCTCCTGAGACCAATAGTGTTGACTGTGGAGCCAAGTAAACTGAAGCTGTCAACAATCTCAATCTCTTCATTATCCATCATGATGCTGCCAACTGGCCCAGTGGTCAGAATCGTTGTTTTCTTTATGTTGAGATTCAATCCACATTGAAGGCTGCAGATGATGAGGTATTATTTGCATGACAATAGTCCAGAATAAGAGCTGCATAGAAAAGTGGACTGGGTGGAGGAAGGGGGGGGGTGTAGGAAAACGTGCAATAATGACTCAATGGAAATTCAAGTTCTCTACCAACTTTTGTTAAAATCTCAATTAAAATTTTTTTAAAAAGAAAAAAAAATCTCAATAGGAACTAGCATAGAACTAATTAGCTAGCTATCAATTCCAACCCACACAAGGTTGACTGAAGCCAGGAGTCAATAATGACAGGGTCACCGGGAGCAGGGTTCCTCAGTGCAAGAGATTTGAACAGTGTTTTGAAGCATTTTGATGGCTGGCACAAGCTTTATTAGAAAAATCTCTTTGGCAAGGGAGAGAAATAAATATAACAAATGGAATGCTTTCTTTTCAATCAGCAGACTGTCCCAGGCAGAGGAGGGAGAGAACCGTCTAAAAGAGAGATGTAACTGGGTATTTCTGTCATCACAGGAGACTAGAGCGAGGGCTGCATGGTGGAGGGG
>NW_006400242.1:614807-617708 GCF_000299155.1 Elephantulus edwardii | reverse complement strand
GAAAGAAAAAAAAGAGCAACGAACTGGGGAGGAGGGTAGAGAAAATAGTGCAACAATGAATGAATGGAAACCTAAAATCTCTGTAAATGTTCATTAAAATTAATAAAATTTAATACAAAAATCAAAACAACTATGAGATATCTCACCCGAGTAAAAATAGCAAAATCTAACAGAACAAAAAACAACAAATGCTGGTGAGGTTGAGGAGAAATTGGAGGGAATGTAAAATAGTGCAATCACTATGGAAAGCATTATGGCACTTTCTCAAAAAGTTGCAAATAGAAATACCATTTGACCTAGCAATTCCACTACTGGGAATATACCCTAAAGAAACCATAACCACCACCCAAGCAGATATATGACACCCACTTTTACTGCTGTTTTGTGCACAATAGCAAAGACTTGGAAACAACAACAATGCCCATCAACAAATAAATGGATAGAGAAGCTCTGGTATATTCACACAATGAAATACTATGCTGCATTGAAAAACAAGGAACTCATAAAATATACAAAATGGGTGATCCTGCAGGACATTATGCTGAGTGAAATAGCTCAGTCACAAAAAGACAAATACCGCATAATGCCACTGTTGTAAAGCAGGACTGACATTGTGTTTGGGGGAAAACTAAGAAAAGGGGAATAAATAATGTATACTGCATTGAATGAGGGAGAGAACTGTTTAAAAGGACTAGGTATTATTTTCATGACAAGAGTCCAGAATGAGAGTTGAATAGTGGACTGGACTGTGTATGTTAGGGGGGTGTGTGTGTGTGTGGGAGGATTGTATAAAAATCAAAGAATTTAATTTTGTTTTCCATTTCAAAGAAAAAAGTGAACTGGGGGAGAGGGGTGGACAGGGAGGAAAATGTGCAACAATGAATGAGAGGAAATCCAAAGTCCCTATAAACTTTCATTAACATTTCAATTAAATAGAAAGGAGGAAAAAACCCAAAAATATTATTTGTTGTGGCCTCAAAGGACATTCAAAACAAAAACTGACAAAAGGGTAAATGTCTTTTGGGACAAGAAGGACATGCGTAGTGTATTACTAAAATCTAATTCCTATTTTTCACAGAAATTATTTGTTTTATGAAATGGTAAAATTTTGCCTTAAAAAAAGACATTTGATTGGATTATTTAAAAGTCACATCGTTATGTCCAGCCATTTAGGCTTAAAAGAAGTAAAATTAAAAGAGGACACATTTTTCCTAATTTAAGGAGAATATCTTTAAAACCAAGCTGATTGCTGAATAGCAATAATTCTCTTGGTAACCAATAATTTGTTACAAAGTTTAAACACTGCTCAAAAACAGTCCCATATAGTGTTTAATAACTAAGATGCAAACTAATTTTGTTGTAACAAGCCTAGACCAATTTTATCAAATATGTCCTTCTTAGATACCCAGTTTCATTTAATGTTTTGAAAGCTCATTTGACAGCCAGTCAAGCCCCTCATACAGACCAGTTTCTTGTGTAGCATAAGTGGCTTGAACATATCATGTTCTGTTATGAAGGGACTGAAGACCTAATTTATCTATCATTTCATTGATGGCCATGACATTTGGCAAATCTTGTTTGTTTGCAAAAAGCAACAACACTGCATCTCGCAATTCATGTTCCTAAAACGTTTTCTGCAGCTCTTCTGCTCCTTCCTTAATTCTTTAATGATTCTTGCTATCCACCACAAAAATAAGACCCAGGGTATTTTGGAAGTAATGCTTCCAGAAGGGTCTAATTTTATCTTGACCACCAACATCCCATACCGTGAAACAAATGTTCTTGTATTCTCCTGTTTCCACATTAAAACCTGTACTAGGAATGGTGGTGACAATCTCGCCTAACTTCCGTTTATACAGAATTATGGTCTTGCCAGCATCATCCAGTCCAACCATCAAGATATGCATCTGCTTCTTGCTGAAGAGATGGGAGAATAGAGAGGAGATGATGAGACCCATGGTGGCAATGGCACGTGCTACAGGCAGAAGGGGCTTGGGACATCCCTTCTCCTATGACAACCCCAGTAAACTGAGCAAGAGGGACGAGAAAGAGCTAAGGCAGGTAGAGAATGGTTGGGACAGCTTGCCAGCCTACACATCAGACAGAGCCTTGGACTCAGACAAGAAGGAGCAGAGAGAGGAACTGCTTGGCGACAAGCATGGCAGCTCTGGCTCTGGGGTGAAGATCTGTCAGTTTTATAACAGAAAGTGTCTATCATCTGTTATTTTGGACAAAATGCCTGTCTGTCAGATATTGTGCTAAAGCTAAGTATAAAAATTAAGACAGATTAGGAAGACGGATTGGGCATCCACATCCAAAGTAACAGATCTCTGAAAACCATATAAATAATAGATCACACTTAGACTAACAACTATAGCACTAAAGGCTAAGCCCTCATATTGGGAAATACCAAATGAAGAACAACAGTTGAAAATAGCTACTAATAATGAGAAAGTGGAATTTAAGAAGTATGAATGTAGGAAAATTGCACATTGTTATAGAAGAAATGGAATGCATAAACATTGACATACTAGGCATTGGTGAGCTGAGATGGATTGGCATGGGTCATTTTTAATCAGATAATCATACAATCTACAATACTGGAAATAAAAATGTGAAGGAAAATGGGGTCACATTCACAGGGTAATATTCATATAAAAGGAAGATCTGTTGATGCCACTATCACTAATATATATATATATAGTTTTTGTTGTTGTTTAATGCCGTCAATTCATAGACAACTCATAGCAACCCTATGAACGAATAGCCTGAGCACTGTTCGTACATAGAGTTTCCAGAGGCAAGCCATTTTGGAAGTGGATGCCGCTCCTGCTTCCAGGCTTGATTTAGTCGGGAAGCTCCAGCCAACACTGTCCATCATGGGTGCCCATTACCACGATT
>NW_006400242.1:582615-584776 GCF_000299155.1 Elephantulus edwardii | reverse complement strand
GCAAGCAACTTGACAGAACATAACAAACAACAACAACAACAACTAGGTCTTGAGTTGGTTTTTAAATTCAGATGGGACAGACTCAAGGTCAAATTTTTATTCCTGTGGATATGATCTAACTTTCTCTAGCTTTACTTTGAACTTGCATAAGTACTCAATGGTCTGTTTCACAATCAGCACTTGGCCTAATTTTCACTGTTGATATTGAACTTCTCCAACGATGTAATAAATCTGCTTCCTATAGATACTATCAGGTGAAATTCATGTGTATAGCCTGCATTTATGTTTCTTATAAAAGGTATTTGCTATGAATAAATCATTGATTGTGCAAAATTCTATCATTCTATCCCCAGCTTCATTTCTGTTACCAAGTCCATGTTTTCTGACTACTAATCCTTCTTCCTGGTTCCCAACTTTTGCATTTCAGTCACCCATTTTTATTAATGCATCTTAGTTGCATGTTCAATTGATTTCTGACTGCAACAGTTGGTAGAAATCATATTTTCCTCCTTCTTTGCTGTGGTGGTTGCTGCATAAATTTGAATAAGTCATATGGATATTATCCTGTCACTCACAACATTGTATTTCAAGATGAATCTAGAAATGGCCTTTTTAACAGTGAAAGTGACCCTGTTTTTATTAACTTTTCATCTCCAGCATCATAGATCATATGACAATCTAATTCAAAATGTCCCATGCCAATCCATCTCATGTCACCTATATCTGTCATTTTTTATGTGTTCCATTTCTTTCTTAATGATGTCCAGTTTTCCTACATTCTTGCTTCTATGATTACATGTTCCAATTATTAGTTTCTGCTTACAATGGTTCCTCCTTCTTTGTGTTTCCAAATTTTAGGCCTCAGCCTCAGTTGCCACATTTGTTATTCTACTCTATGTGTGCTCTAACTGTACATAGAGTTTTCAAAGCCTGTTACATTTTGGAAGTCTATGGCCAATCCTTCTTCCTAGTCTGTCTTAATTTGTACTCTTAGCTTTGGAACAACATCTAACAAACAAACATTTTAGTGAAAAGAGAAAATGAAAGACATTTCCTCATACAGAGATAACCTTATATGCAGTGCCCTCCTTCTGTATGTGTGTCTTTTTCCTTACCTTTCCCTGAATATTAGCATTGTTTGCACTCCCTCTTACCCTGTTCAGCACCTCTCTCCCCACCCAGCAATAGTGATATATGATGGCTTAGGTCACAAGTCCCTTTTGTGAAGTCTTGCACCTCAAAATCTTGCTAGTTTCTAGCTGATTTCTATCTCATGTTTAGAAAGACTTAAGTCCAAATTCCATTTTTATTGTTTCAGATAGTACTGGGGAAAGGCTCTTGCCCCTGAGGTTCTGCTCCAGGACTGTTGTCTTGTGCCTTAGTGTCTCTGCTCTTTGTTTTGCACCACATGGCTGTCACAATATATTTCTCATGTAACTCTCCCAATTCCTTTCCCTTGTTTCAGTTATCTAACACTGCTATAACAGAAATACCATAAATGGATGGCTTTGACAAATTTATTTTCTCACAGTTAGAAGTTTGAAGTCTGAACTTCAGGATGTTGGTTCTAGGAAAAGGCTTTCTAACTCTGAGCTCAAATAGATGGTCTTTCTTTCGTCAGCTTTTATTTCTTGGCTCCTAGTAATCTAATCAAAAGAAGATGAGAATACACAGTGTCACTGTACCAAAAAGAATTGGCAAACACAGAAAAATTTCAGGAAGTCCATATGAGCAAGTACCAGTAATAATGTAGGAATATACTTAAGATGCACTGAAGGCATTGGGGGGAAAAAAGAAGGCCTCAGGAATTAATGAGATGCCAATTGAAATGTCTCAAATTAAAGATGTAGTAAAGGACATGCCATTTTATGCCAGAAAACTTGGAGGATTGCTGCCTGGTTGATTGACTGGAAGAGATTCATGTTTGTTCCCATTCCTAAGAAAGGTGATCCAACAGAATGGAGAAACTATTGAACAATATCATTAATATTTTGAACTCTTTAGTATCTTGAATTCTTCCTTCTGCTTTGGCTTCTCTATGCTCCAGTGCAATTTTCAGAGTCTCTTCTGACATCCATTTTGGTCTTCTCTTCCTCTTCTGGCTTTGCATTGACCGTTTGCAGTCTTCCTGGATGATACCCTTGATATCCTCCCACAACTC
>NW_006400242.1:571616-581735 GCF_000299155.1 Elephantulus edwardii | reverse complement strand
CTGAAAGCAGGGAATACCAGAGGAATGTATATCTGTGTTTCATTGACTATGAAAAGGTGTTTGACTGTGTGGATCATAACAAACTGTGGCTGACTCTGAGAAGAATGGGAATCCCAGAACACTTGATCGTCCTAATGAGAAACCTGTATTTGTACCAGAGGCAGTCATCAGAACGGAGCAAGGAAACACTGTATGGCTCAAAATTGGGAAGGGCGTACGCCAGGGATGCGTCCTATCTCCATACCTTTTCAACCTGTATGCACAACAGATTATCTGGGAGGCTGGACTCTATGAGGAGAAATGTGGGGTCAAGATTGGTGGAAGATCTATCACCAATCTGTGTTATGCAGATGACACAACCCTGCTTGCTGAAACTGAGAGGGACCTGAAGGCCTTGCTGCAGAGGGCCAAGGACTGCAGCCTCCAATATGGATTGAGGCTCAATGCCAAGAAGACAAAGATTCTCACCACTGGGCCAAATGGCAGCATTAATATGGATGGTGAAGAGATTGAGATTGCTCACAGCTTTAGTTTGCTTAGCTCCACAGTCAACACTCTTGGCACCAGTAGCCAGGAAATTAAAAGGAATATTGCCATGAGAAAGTCTGCTGTTAGGGACCTCTCCAAAGTACTGAAGAGCAATGATGTCTCTCTGGAGACTAAGGTGCGTCTGATACATGCCATGGTCTTTGCAATCACTTGTTATGCATCAGAGAGTTGGACAATGACTAAGGATGATAGGAGAATTTATGCCTTTGAGCTGTGGTGCTGGAGAAGAGTATTGAGGGTACTGTGAACTGCGAGGTAAACAAACAGATTCATCCTGGAAAGGGTTAAACCGGTGGCTCCTTGGAGGCAAGGATTCTGAGCCTCTGTCTAACGTACTCTGGATATGTTGTAAGGAGGACAGGTCCTTGGGGAGGGACACCATGCTTGGGAGGGTGGAAGGACAGCGCAGGAGGGGAAGGCCCTCTATGAGGTGGATTGATTCAGTAACTGTGGTAATTGGGATGGGAGTGTCAGAGACAGTGTGACTGGCACAGGACAGAGCAGAGTTTAGGGCTGTTGTACATAAGGTTGCTATGAGTCGCAAGCAACTCGATGTCACATAACAACAACAACAACATTATTATCACGTGCAAGCAAAATACTGCTGAAGATCATTCAAAACCAGCTGTAACCGTACATAAACAGTAAACTGGCAGACATTTGAGCTGGATTTAGAAGAGGCAGTGGCACCAGGAATGCCACTGCTGATGCCAGATGAATCCTGGCCAAAAGAAAATAATACTATAAGAATGTTTATTTGTGCTTTATTGACTATGCAAAGGCATTTGACTTTGTAGTACATAATAAATTCTGGCTATCATTGAGAATAGGAATTTCAGAACACTTAATTGTGCATATACAAAGAAACCTATACCTAGACAAAGAAGCCATTGTGCAAATAGAGTAAGGGAAGATTTTTGTTATATGACATCAAGTTGCCTGTGACTCACAGGAGCCCTATGTACATGGGCTCTGAATTCCACCCTACCCTGAGCCAATCTCACTGTCTCTGACACACCTACCCCCATTACTCCAGTTACTGTGTCAATTCATCTCATCCTGGATCTTCCTCTCCTGCACTGTCTCTCCACCCTTCCAAATGTGATGTCCTCCAACGGCTTCCTGGCAACATGTCCAAAGTAAGTCAGATGGATCTTCAAAATCCTTGCCTCCAAGGAGCAACTTGGTTTCACCCTCTCAAGGAAAGGCATGTTTATTCTCTTGGCATAGTATGTTGAATACTCTTTTCCATCACCACAACTCAAAATCATTGATTCTTCTTTTGTCATCTTTAGTTATTGTCCAACTTTTTGATACACAGTAAGCAATTGAGACAATCTCTGCCTGTATCAGAAGCACCTTAGTCTCTAGACTGACACTGTTGCTCTTCAGCACTCTGGAGAGGTCCCTGACAGCAGATTTTCCTAGTGCAATTAATCTTTCGATTTCTTGACTACTGGTATCAAGAGTGTTGATTGTGCAACCAAGTAAGGGGAAATTTTGAGCAATCTCCTCTCCATCTATTATGGTGCTCCTATTGGCTCAGTGGTAACAATCTTTGCTTTCTTAATGGTAAGCTGCAGTCCATATTGAAGATCACAGTCCTTGACATTTTGCAGCAAATGCTCCAGGTCCTCCTCACAATGCAGGTTATTTATGAGTCTTCCTTCAATCCTGATGCCTCATTCCTCCCCATAAAGTCCAGCCTCCTGAATAGTCTTCTCTGTATATAGATTGAAAAGGTATGGAAACAGGATGTATCCCTGACATATTGCTTTCTCGATTTTGAAACATGCAGTCTTTCCTTGCTTTGTTCTGGCCACTGCTTCTTGGTCCAAGTATAGCTTTCACATGTGCACAATTAAGTGTTTGGGATTCCTATTCTTAAGGTTAGCCATATTGCATTATTTAAAATTAGGAAAGATGTGTGTCAGAGTTATATCCTTTTCCCATACTTATTTAATCTGTATGCTGACCAAATTATTAAAGAAGCTAGATTCTATTAAGAAAATGTAGCATTAGGATTGGAGGAAGACTCATCAATAACCCTCATTATGCAGATGACACAATTTTGCTTGCTAAAAATGAGGAGGATTTGAAGCTCCTATTGCTTTCAATAGTTAAACATTGCAGCTTTCAATATAGATTGCATCTCAACATCAAGAAAACAACAATCTTTTCACCATTGGACTGATGGAGAAAGGACTGAGACTGTCAATGACTTCATCTTACTTGGATCCATACTTAGATCCACACTTGGAACCACCAGTTTGGCAATCAGGAGATGTATTGCACCAGTCTGTATTCAGGGACCTCTTCAAATTATTGAGGAATGATAACATCAGTTTGAGGACTAGGATGCACCTGATTCAGATCATGGTCTTTTCAGTCTCGTTATGCAACTGAGAGCTGGACAATGAATAAAGATGACAAAAAAGGATTGCTACCTTTGAACTGTGGTGTTGAAGAAGAGTACTAAAGATCCTACTGACTGCCAAAAGAACAAATAGATATGTTTTGGAAAAGGTGCAGCCAGAGTGCTATTTGGAGGCAAATATGGTGAAGTCTCACATACTTAGTGGATATTTCTAGGAGAGGTTATTCCTTGAATAGGGACACCATGCTTGGGAAAGGTGGAGGGGGCAGTAAAAGAGATGAAGACTTTCAACTAGGTAGGTTGACATGGTGACTGTGGCAATGGGCTTGAGTGTGTCAGAGACTGTAACGATGACAAAGGATAGGAGTGTTCAGATTGGTTGTTCATGGGTTGCCATGAGTTGTACTTGGTACCTAAGAATGACAACAGTAATCTATTCCTAGTGCTGGATCAGAGTGTTGAATATCCTATGGACTTCCAAAAAGACAAACAATTATGTCTTCAAAAAGCTGCACTAGGATGCTCTTTGGAGGCATGGATAGTGAAACTCCATCTCATATACTTTGGGCATGTTGTTAGGAGGGGTCAGTCCTTATAAAAGGACATCTTGCTTGGAAAGGTAGAGGGTGAGCAAAAGAAAGGAAGACCCTCAACAAGATGGAAGGATATAGTGACTGTAACAGTGGGCTCAAGTGTGTAAAAAATAATGAAGATAGTGTAGGATAGGTTCAGATCTACTCTACAAGTCACTATGAGTCATAGCCTTACTAAGATAGCACTTAACAAATGATTTTCTTATGGCATGGTGTCTACCTTGCCCTATCTCTGTTCACTCAACCTACACCTTTAATATTTCAAAAGAAATTGGTTTAAGACACATCATACCCTAATATTGTTGTTAGGTGCCACTCAGTCAGTTCTAACTTGGGATTATCTCATGCAAAACAGAACAAAACATTGCCTAGTCTTGAGTCATCTTTATAATCATTGATGAACTTGAGCCCACTATTGGAGGTACAGTGCCCATTTTATATCAGTATCATAACAAAACCCCCCACTCTTAATGGAGATTATAAATACAAGCATAAATCCACTCCAGTCCAGATGATTCTGACTCATCACAACCCTCCATCGAAAGTTTCTGAGGTTGTAGATGTTTTACAGAAGGAAACTGCCTATCTTTCTCCATCAGAGTGGCTGAGGAGTCAAACTGTTGACCTTAATCCAGGCAACAGGGATGCCCTGTACACCTCGACGGAGGTGAAAAGCCACATCCAGAAGGGAACACCAGGCTTCCTCCGTGCTCACACAGGTACTCTGGGTAACAAACTGATTTTTGGCTTGACCAACTGGAACCCCTTAACATGCTCACGAAGGTACTCTGGGGAACAAACTGCTGCCTGGCATGACCATGTGGGACCCCTAAACCCAGGCAACATGGACGTCTTGTGCACTTCGATGGAGTTCACAAGCCACTTCCAGAGGGGAACACCAGGCTTCCTCCTTGCCCACGCAAGTACTTTGGAGAACAATCTGCTTTGTGGCTTGCCCAAGTGGGACACCTGAACCGAGGCAACAGGAAAGTCTTGTGCACCTTGATGGAGATGAGAAGACACTTCCAGAAGCGAACGCCAGGCTTCCTATGTGCTCACGCACGTACTTTGGGAAACAATCTGCTTTGTGGCCTGAGCAAGTGGGACCTCTTAACCCAGGGAACATGGTGGTCTTTTTCACCTCAGAGGTGACAAGCCACTTCCAGAAGGGAACACCAGGCTTCCTTCGTGCTCATGCAGGTACTTTGAGGAAAATACTGCTATCTGACCTGACCAAGTGGGAACTGTTAACCCAGGCAACAGGAAGGTCCTCCGCACATCGACAGAGATGACAAGACACTTCAAAAAGCGACCACCAGGCTTTCTCTGTGCTCACGGATGTACTTTGGAGAACAATCTGCTTTGTGGCCTGACCAATTTGGATGCCTGAACTGAGGCAACAGGGTGGTCCTGAGAACCCAGATGGAGGTGACAAGCCACTTCCAGAAGGGAACACCAGGCTTCCTTTTTGATCACACAGGTACTTTGGGGAACAATCTGGTGTCTAGACTTACCAAGTGGGACCACTTAACCCAGGCATGAGGGATGTCCTGTGCACATAAGTAACCAGCCACTTGCAGAAGGGAACACCAGACTTCCTCAGTACTGACGCACGTACTTTTGAGTAACAAACTGCTTTTTCGCATGACCAAGTGGGACCCCTTAACCCAGGCAACAGGGAGGTCCTGTGCACCTCGACGAAGTTTATAAGCCACTTCCAGAAGGGAACACCAGGCTTCATCCATGCTAAAGCAGGTTTTTTGGAGAAAAATCTGCTATCTGGCCTAACCAAGTGGGACCCATTATCCAGGAAACAGGGAGGTCCTGTGCACCTAGATGGAGGTAATAAGGCACTTTCAGAAAGGAACACCAGGCTTCCTCTATTCTTACGCAGATACTCTGGGGAACAATCTGCTGTCTGGGCTGACCAAGTGGGATCCCTTTCACAGGCAAAAGGGAGGTCCTGTACACCTCTACGGAGGTGACAATCCACTTCCAGAAGAAAACTCTGTGCTCCAGAAGCTTACTCTGTGCTCAAGCAAGTACTTTCAGGCACAATCTGCTTTGTGCCCTGAACAAGTGGGACTCCTTATCCCCGGGAACAGGGAGGTCCTGTGCACCTCGACAGAGGTGACATGCCACTTCCAGAAGGGTACACTAGACTTACTCCGTGCTCTGGGAGGTACTTTGGTAAACAAATGGCTGTCTGGACTGACCAAGTAGGACACCTTAACCCAGGTAAGATGGAGGTCATGTGAGCCTTCACAGAGTTACAAGCCACTTTGAGAAGGAAAAACCAGGCTTCCTCCAAGCTCAGGCAGGTACAATGGGGAACAAACTGATGCCTGGCCTGACCAAGAAGGACGCCTTCACCCATGCAACAGGGAGGTCCTATGCATCGACAGAGGTGAAAAGGCTTTTCCAGAAGGGAACACCAGGCTTCTTTGGTGTTCACGCAGGTAACTGGGAAGCAAACTCTGCTGTCTGGTCTGACCAAGTGGGACCCCTTAGCCCAGGCACCTAGATGAAAGTAACAAACCACTTCCAGAAAGGAACGCCAGGCTTCCTCCAAACACAGGTTTTTTGGGGAACAATCTGCTGTTTGTCCTGACTAAGTGGGGCCCCTTAACCCAGGCAACACGGAGGTCCTGTGCACCTTGATGGGAGGTGACAGCCACTTCCGGAAGGGAACACCAGGCTTCCTCCATTCAAATGCAGGTACGTTGGGGAAAAATCTGCTATATGGCCTGACCAAGTGGCACTGCTTATCCAGGAAAAAGAGACAGCCTCTGCACCTCGATGGAGGTGACAAACCATTTACAGAAGGGAACATCAGGCTCTCTCCATGCTCATGCAGGTACTTTGGGAAACAATCTGCTATCCGGCCTGACAAGGTGGGACACCTTAACATAGGCAACAGGGAGATCCTGTGCACCTCGAGGGAGGTGACAAGCCACTTTCAGTAGGAACACAAGGCTTCCTCCGTGCTCATGCAGGTATTTTGGGGAATAATCTCCTATCTGGCCTGGCCAAGTGGCACCCCTTAACACAGGCAACAGGGAGATCCTGTGCACCTTGAGGGAGGTGACAAGCCACTTTCAGAAGGGAACATCAGGCTTCCTCGATGCTCATGTATGTACTAAGAGGAACAAACGGCTGTGTGCCCTGACCAAGATGGACCCCTTAACCCAGGCAACAGGGAGGGCTTGTGCACCTCGACGGAGGTGACTAGCTACTTCCAGAAGGGAACACCTGGCTTCCTCCCTACTCACACAGATACTCTGGGGAACACACCGCTGTCTTGCCTGACCATGTGGAACCCCTTAAACCAGGCAACATGGAGGTCCTGTGCACCTCGACTGAGTTCACAAGGCACTTCCAGAAGGGAACACTAGGCTTCCTCTGTGCTCAAGAAAGTACTTTGGGGAACAATCTGCTTTGTGGCCTGCCAAGTGGGACGCCCGAACCAAGTCAACAGGGATGTCCTGTGCACCTCTACGGAGATAAGACACTTCTAGAAGAGAACACCAGGCTTCCTCTGTGCTCACGCAGGTACTTTGGGAAACAATCTGTTTGTGACCTGACCAAGAGGGACCCCTTAACCCAGGCAACATGGTGATCTTTTTCACCTAGACAGAGGTAACAAGCCACTTCCAGAAGGGAATACCAGGCTTCCTCCATGCTCACGCAGGTACTTTGGGAACAAACTGCTGTCTGGCCTGATATTGTGGGATGCCTGAACCCAGGCATCAGGGAGGTACTGTGCACTTAGAAAGGTCACAAGCCACTTCCAGAAGGAAACTAGGCTTCCTCCGTGCTCACACAGGTAGTTTTGGGAACAATCTGCTCTCTGGCATGAACAAGTGTAACCCCTTAACACAGGCAACAGGGAGGTCCTGGGCAACTCGACGGAGGTGACACACCACTTTTAGAAGGGAACACTAGGCTTCCTACGTGTTCACACAGATACTTTGGGGAACAATCTGCTTTCTGGCCTGACCAAGTGGGACTCCTGACCTGCAACACTGAGGTCCTGTGCACCTCAACGGAGATGACAAGTCACTTCCAGAAGGTAACACCTGGCTTCCTCTGTGCTTTTGCAAGTACTTAGGGTAACAATCAGCTGGCTGGCATGACCAAGTGGGATCCTTTAAATAGGCCAACAGGGAGGTCCTGTGCACCCCGACCTAAGTGACAACCACTTCCAAAAGGGAACACGAGACTTCCTTCGTTCTCTCACAGGTACTCTGGACAACAATGTGCTGTCTGGCCTGAACTTCTGGGACGCCTGCACCCTGGCAACAAGGAGGTCCTGTGTACCTCGACGGTGGTCACAAACCACTTCCAGAACAGAACACCAGGCTTCCTCCATGCTCACGCTGGTACTTTAGGGAACAAACTGATTTCTGGCCTGACCAAGTGGGACCCCTTCAGAAGAAAACACCAGACTTCCCCCATGCTCACACAGGTACGTTGGGGAACAATATGCTTTCTGGCCTGACCAAGTGGGACCTCTTGCCCAAGTAACAGGTAGGTCCTGGGTCTCTATGGAGGTGACAAGCCACTTCCAGAAGGGAACACCAGGCTTTCTCTGTGCTCACACAAGGCTATTTCAGGGAATAAGCTGCTTTCTGGCCTGACCAAGTGGGATGCCTGAACTGAGGCAACAGGGAGGTTCTGTGCACGACGGTGACAAGCCACTTCCAGAAGTAAACACCAGGTTTCCTCTGTGCTCACTCAGGTACTTTGGGGAACAATCATGGCTGACCAAATGTGACCCCTTAAGAAGGCAACGGGGAGGTCCTCTGCACCTCAACGGAGGTGACAAGCCACTTCTAGTAGGGAACACCAGGTTTCCTCCGTGCTCACACAGGTACATTGGGAACAATATTTTTTGGCCTGACCAAGTGCGATGCCTTAACCCAGGCAACAGAAATGTCCTGTGCACCTTGACAGAGGTGACAAGCCACTTCCAGAAGGGAACACCAGGCTTCCCCATGCTCACGCAGGTACTTGGGGGAAAAACTGCTGTCAGCCCTGACCAAGTGGGAACTCATAACCCAGGCAACAAAAAGGTCCTGTGTCCTGGACGGAGATGACAAGCCACTTCCAGAAGGGACCACCAGGCTTCCTCCGTGCTCAGGCAGGTATTTTTGAAAACAAGCTGCTTTCTGGCCTGACAGGACTGACGTTGGGGTAGAGGGGAGAATGAGAAAGATGGGTTAAATAATGTATACTGCATTGAAACAGATGAGGGAGAAACCTGTTTAAAAGGGATATATGATTAGGTCTTATTGTCATGACGGGAGTCTAGATCGAAGGCTGCATAGTGGACTGGACTTGGGGGTAGGGCTTGTATAACAATGAAAGAATTTTTCTTTTACTTTTGAAAGAGAAGAACAATATAGGCGGAGGGGTGGGCAAGGAAAAAATGCAACAATGAATGAATGGAAATCTGAAGTCTCTAAATTTTCATTAAAACTAATAATAAAAAAAGATGCTAAAAAAAAGAATCAATTTTGCACAAAGCAGATTTCTCATTAGCAGGGGTGAAAGCTATCTCCCAGCTGTTCATTCCATTTATAATGTGGTAGACAACAAAAGCCTAGCTCATTTGTAAACTAATCTTGTGCCAGTGAAAGATGATACCAGCCTAGGTACCTAAAAGTGGCATGTACATAGTAGCTAAGCCCAGTTATTATTTTTCAAGGATAAGAAAGAGAGAAGGTAGATAAAATAGGCTAGTGATTATGAATACTCAGAAAAAGACGAAATGCTCTTATAGAATGCATATTCTTATATAATTTGAACTGTCTAGACATTTACAATAGTATGCCACTGAAGGGATTAACTGGCCTGGTTCACATTTCCAGAGTCTCAGTTCTTCCACTGATCTGTTGTCAGGCATTTTATATTCATCCCTATTAGGTTCTGGGAAGTCAGTTTTGAATATGCATGTCCCATAATCCTATAAAGAGAAGCAAGTAAAAGTCATTCTGGTTCCATGATCAAGATGAAGAAAAAAGGTTCAGACTAGTCTGTCCTTTGTGGCCTCATCTCAAATGTAAGAGGCACTGAAGGAAAATTTCATGTCTCAACACCCACTGCCACACTATGACTAGGCAGTCCCTGAGGTTGTGTCCCATCTCAACTTCGTGCTTCCATTTCTCATGGTTCTTGGTTGTTATTGTTGGTGCACACCATTTAGCGGATTATGATTCAGTGTCAGAAGAGAACTGCTTCACAGGGTTCTTAGGCTGAAATCTTCATTTACTAGATGAGATTACCAGGGCTTTTTTTCTCCCATGGAGAGCAAGTAGGTTAAAACCACTTATTTTTTTACTTTATCTGCTTCGATACAGTATATATTATTTACCCCATCTTTCTCAGTCCTCCTCCCAACCCCAGTGTCAGTCCTATTTTAAAACAGTGGCACTATGCAGTATAAGTCCTTTTGTGACTGAGATATTTCACTTAGCATAATGTCCTCCAGGGTCACCCACCTTGAATAATATTGCATGAGTTCCTTGTTTTTCAATGCAGCATAGTATTCCATTGTGTGAATATACCACAGCTTCTCTATCCATTCATTTGTTGATG
>NW_006400242.1:555108-571516 GCF_000299155.1 Elephantulus edwardii | reverse complement strand
TAATATTGCATGAGTTCCTTGTTTTTCAATGCAGCATAGTATTCCATTGTGTGAATATACCACAGCTTCTCTATCCATTCATTTGTTGATGGGCACTTGGTTGTTTCCAACTCCTTACTATTGTGAACAATGCCGCGATAAACATGGGTGTGCATATATCTGCTTGGATGTCAGTTATGATCTCTTCGGGGTATATTCCCAGTAGTGGAAGGAATTGCTGGGTCAAATGGCATCTCTATTTGCAACTTTTTGAGAAATCACCACACCGCTGCACCATTTTACACTCCCACCAACAGTGAATAGGGGTTCCGGTCTCTCCACAACCTTGCCAGCATTTGTTCCTTGCTGTTCTGTTAAATTTTGCTAGTCTTACTGGGGTGAGTCTCTTTGCAACTTTTTAAGAAAGTGCCACACTGCCTTCTACAGTGGCTGCACCATTTTACACTTCCACCAACAGTGAATAAAGGTTCCAGTTTCTCCATATCCTTGCCAGCATTTTTTACTTGCTGTTTTGTTAAATTTTGCTACTCTGACTGGGATGAGATGGTATCTCATAGTTGTTTTTTGAGCTAGAATTAAGAATTTACATAATTATATTTTATATACTAAAAAAACCACCAAACCCTAAGTTGATGCAGAAAAAAATAAAAAAAATAGAAGCGTAAAGAACACAAGAAATCTAATTTCTAAAAATAAAAACTACACTATCTGAAATTAAAAATAATTGAATGTAATTAATTGAAGGCTGGATACACAAGAAGAAAAGATCAGCAAACTTTAAGACATGGCAATAGAAACTATGTAAAATAAAACATGGAACATAAATTTGAACTAAAAAAGAGCATCAGTGAATTATGGGATAACTTCAAATAAATTGGATAATATACAAATGGATCTACTGGTGGATTTGAACTGCTCTTCTTTGGGTTGGCATTGCAACGCTACTGACTAGGTTGCCAGATATATATATATAAAATGTAATTTAATAACTTAAAAAGAAATTTTTAAAATTTATAGAATTAAGAGACCCCCAAACAAGAGGGGGAGTAAAATAATTCTTGAAGAAAAAAAAAAAGATGTCATAATATTCTCTGAATGTCATAAATGTAAAGAACAAGAATTCCAATAAACTCAAGAACAAGGAATTACACTGAGGTTCATCATAATGAAAGGTCCAAACAAATAAAAGTCAATTGTATACTTTTACAATTATAGGTGGGGAAACTTAATATCAAGTCATTCTTATTAACCCAAAATTGAGCTAGAAATTCAAAAGGAAAAAAGGACAGGCATAGATCAAAGCAAGAGAATTAAAAAAAAAAACACCCACAAAAATGAGGTCTGTTTGGTTTGGCAAAGATTCTAGAGCAATTAGGTATAGAAAGAACACTTTTTCAACAAATGGTATCAGAAGAGTTGAAAACACGTATGGAAGAAAAAATGAAAATCTACCTATTTCTTAACACTCTATGCCCAGCATTGATAATGAACTCTCACAAATATGGACAAAATATTTGAATACGTTTTTTCATCAAAGTTATGGGAATGACAAACATGATATACTTACCAGAAAGGGAAAATGAAAAAAGTGATGACATAGGCATATGAAAGAATTAGACTCGCATGCACCAGTAGTGCAAATGCTGTAACCACTTTGGAAGCTAGTTCAAAAATTTCTTGTAACGGTCTAACTACCATGCTGTTGGGTGCCACTGACTTGGAACCAGCTCACAGAGACCCCCCCCAAAGAGTGTTCAGAGGCAGTTAATTGCACAAGAAGAGATTGTTCATCTTTCTCCCATGGAGCAGATGGTTGCAGCACAACTTCTTTCCATTTGACCACCAGAGTTCACTCATGTTATTAGGTGTTACGGAGTCAACTATTACTCATAGTAACTCTATGAACAATGGCTCTCAACTTTGTCCTATTCCAAGCCAACCTCATAGTCTCTGATACACGTGCCTTCACTGTCATAGTCACTGTGTCAATCAATCCATCTCAGAGTTCTCCAATCCTGACTTCCACCCTTTTAAGCATGATGCCCTCCAAAGTCTGGCTCCTTATTTCACTTTTAGATAATAATCTATGAGAAGTGAAGTATGCGTCAATGCAAAAAAAACCTGTACATAAATGCTCATAACAGCTTTATCTGTAAGAGTAAAAAATTGGAAACAACCCAGATGACTATCATTAAATAAATAGATAAATTTATCCAATGAAATACTACTTAGCAATTTAAAAATACAAATAAAAATTCTTGATAAATGCCACCTACCACATGACTGAAATTCAAAATAAGTCTGACCAAAAAAATATTACATGACTCAAGCTACATAAAATTCTAGAAAATGCAAACCTAAGTGTAGAAACAGAAGAAAGCAGACCACTGTGTTCCTGAGAAATGAGGGAGTGGCAAGTGGGGAGGAGTTACAAAGCAGACAATGACACTTGAGCTAAGTTGATTATCTTGATTGTGGTTGACAATTGTACTGAGTACACACACACACACACACACACACACACACACACACACACACACACGTCAAAACTTAAGTGCAGGCTATTGAATGTCAAATACAGCTCCATGTACTTCAGTAAAGCTGTTAAAAATAATAATGGGTACATTCTAGAGATTCTGGTAGTAAAACCATTATTTTTCATCTCCCAAATATTAAATACTTTGGTACATATTTTCTTTAACTTTGGTAAAAACACTTTGGAACTTTATTTTTAAAGCTACAAGGAAAGCAAAAAAATGATAAACATTAGCTTACTGAAAAACATTATGCTAAAATACAGAATGAAAATGAGAAATCCTAATTAATAGATAAAACCAAACCTGACATCATTCTTAACAATGAATAAGACCACTAGGAGTCCACTAATTGCTGTCCTGGTCCTGCACAATGCTGTGGTTTTCACTGACTGAGCCCTCAGGTTTGGAAATCTGTACTGTCATTTTCAGTTGTTCTCCAAGCTCCTCTATCAGAGGGCCAG
Organism: Elephantulus edwardii; assembly: GCF_000299155.1. Classification (NCBI taxonomy): domain Eukaryota; kingdom Metazoa; phylum Chordata; class Mammalia; order Macroscelidea; family Macroscelididae; genus Elephantulus; species Elephantulus edwardii. The sequence goes on along the minus strand of NW_006400242.1, from coordinate 568,518 downwards.
ATAATAATGAAACTTGAGAAGGGCCAAGAGGTTTCCCCTGACTACCCTCAGACCCTGGGAGGGCCACACTTCTGCATACCCCACCACCACCACCACTCAGCAAGGCAATGCTTTCTTCTTGATGAGGATCCTTCAAAGCAACTATTGACTTGGATTCATTTTCCTGGAGCTCTTGCTCTGAATCCGAGTCTTGAGTTACTAAGGATGAAGTACTGGCGGATTCCTCTGACTCACTTGCTTCAGGACTAGAGCAAGAGACCTGTGGCCTGGAAACAGAGCAGGCTGCTTTTAATGTAGATTCTTCCTCTTGTACAAGAACAGCTGCCATTTCTAACTCTTCTAGTTCTAATCCCAGCTGAGCCTTTGTAAGGGAGTCCTTCTTTAAGACTTCTGCAAGAGCTGCCAGTTTTTTGGACCTTGAGAAAAAAAATACATAGAAGGATTAATCATTATTAAACAGCCTGGGACAACAGGAGACATTGCTTCAAAATTGTAACATAATAAAGTTGGATCCACACCTTACATGTTATTTTATTATTATGGGGCATTGTGTTGACTACGTCTCATTGTTGTTATGTGCTGCAGAGTTGCTCGTGACGCATAGTGACCCTATGTACAAAAGCTCTGAATCTTGCTCTATCCTGAACTAACCTTATTATCTCTGACATACCTACCCCCATTACCTCAGTCACTGAGTTAATCTATCTCATCCAGAGTCTTCCTTTCCTGTGCTGTCCCTCCACCCTCCCAAGCATGATATCTCTCTCCAAGAAATTATCTCTCCTTGCAACAAGCCCAAAGTATGTCAAAGGTTCAGAATCTTTGCCTCAAAGGAGCAGTCTGATTTCACCCTCTCCAGGATGACTCTGTTTGTTCTCCAAGTAGTCCATGGTATATTCAATACTCTTCTCCAGCAACACAGCTCAAAGGCATCAATTCTCCTTCTATCATCCCTAGTCATTGTCCAGCTTTTTGATGCATAGGTTAGTCTCCAGACTGACATCGTTGTTCTTCAATACTCTGGAGAGGTTTGTGACAGCAGATTCTCCCTATGCAATTTGTCTTTTGATTTCTTGGTTACTAGTACCAAGATTGTTGACTCTGGAGCCAAGCAAACTGAAGCTGTTAAACAATCTCAGTCTCTTCACGGTCCATCATGATGCTACCAACTGGCCCAGTGGTGAGAATCTTTGTTTTCTTTTTTCAAATAAAATTTGAAAATCTTTCTTTTTTTTTTGATGTGGAGCTTCAATCCATATTGAAGGCTGCAGTCCTTGACCTTCTGCAGCAAATACCTCAGGTCCTCCTCAGTTTTGGCAAGCAAGGTTGTGGTATTTGCGTAACATAGGTTGTTGGTGATTCTTCTCTCAATTTTGATACCACATTCCTACTCATATCTGTTCTCCATATAGATGAAAAGGTGAGACATCCCTGGTGTATACCTTTCCTGATTTTTGAACCAGGCAATGTTTCCTTGCTCTGTTCTGACGACAGCCTCCTGGTCCAAGTATAGGTTTCGCGTAAGCACAATCAAATGTTCTGGGATTCCCACTCTTCTCAGAGTAGCCACAGTTTGTTGTGATCCACAAAGCCTATGCATAGTCAATGAAACACAGATAGACATTCTTCTGGTACTCTCTGCTTTCAGCTAAAATCCATCTAATATTGGCTATAATGTCCCTACTTCTATGGCCTCTTCTAAACCCATCCTACACATCTGGCTGTTCTCTGTAGATGTACTCTTCCAGTCGGTTTTGGATAATCTTCAGCAGGATCCTGCTTGTATGTGGTATTTTTCCATAATTTCCACACTCTGCTGAATCACTTTTTTTTTGTATGGGCACAAATATAGATCTTTTCCAGTCAGTTGGCCAAGTGGTCCTCCTCCAGATCTCTTGGCACAACTTGGGGAATGTATACAGGGTAGCATGTCTGTTAAAATCTATCAACTGGCATGCTGTCAATTCCTGGGGCCTCGCTTTTTGCCAATTCCTTCAGAGCAGCCTGAACTTCCTCCTTCATCACAAGCTCTTGATATGTTGTTTCATGAAATTCACAACTGTCAGCCAATTCCTTTTGGTTACAGTGACTCTGTATACTCCTTTGGTCTTCTTTTAATGCTTAGTGGATCATTTATTTTTTTTTTTAGTGGATCATTTAATATTCTGTCTAAAAGCATCCTTAAGTATTGCAACTTGAGGCTTGAATATGTCACATAGCAACTGTATAAATAACAGAATAAAAGTGACCTATCTCACACATTCTCACAATCTCCAACATGTTCAAGCCCACTGTTTTACTCACAATCTCTAACATGTTCAAGCCAACTGTTATGGTCACGGTGTCATTCCATATTTTTGGTGTGAGAATACATCATGTTGAGAGTGTTCCTCTCTATATTTGATCCTCCACCTTCCCAGCATGAAGTCTTTTCCCAAGTACTAACCCCACCTGACAACATGATGAAAGTTTGTGATATGATGCTTCATCATCCTGACCTCTAAAGAGCACTCTAGTTGTACTTCCTCAATGACAGATCTGTTTGCTCTTTTGGTAGTCCATGGGGTATTAAACATTATTCTCCAACACCACAATTCAACGGCATAGATTTGTCTTTAGTATTCTTTACTCTTCATCCAACTTACAGGTGCATAGAAAACAGGTGAAAATATACAGTTTATTGTTTTGGTATTTCTATTCCCCCATACACTAACCATAATCTGTTATGACCCACAAAGTTAAAAGTCTTTGCATTAGCAATAAAACACAAGAGCCTATGGTGATGAAAGAGGAAGTTCAGGCTGCTTTGAAGGAAATGGCAAAAAATAAGGCCCCAGAAATAGATGGTATACCAATTGATGTATTTCAGCTAACAGATGCTGCATTGGAGGTACTCACCAAGTTGTGCCAAGAAACCTGGAGAACAACCACTTGGCCAACTGACTGGAAGAGATCTATATTTGTTCCCATCCCAAAGAAAGGTGACCCAACAGAGTGTGGAAACTACAGAATAATCTCATTGATTTCACATGCAAGAAAGATTCTACTGAAGATTATGCAAAAATGACTGGAACAGCACATCAGCCAAGAACTGCCAGAAAGCCAGGCTGGGTTTAGAAGGGGTTGTGGTACTAGGGATATTGTAACTAATGTTAGATGGATCTTAGCTGAAAGCAAGGAATACCAGAGGAATGTCTATTTGTGTTTCACTGATTATGCAAAGGCATTTGACTGTGTGGATCATAACAAACTGTGGCTGACTCTGAAAAGAATGGGAATCCCAGAACACTTGATCATTCTAATGTGAAACCTATACTTGGACCAGGAGGCAGTTGTCAGAACAGAGCAAGGGAACACTGCATGGTTCAAAATTGGGAAGGACGTAGGCCAGGGATGTGTCCTATCTTCATACCCTTTCAATCTGTATGCAGAACAGATTATCCAGGAAGCTGGGCTCTATGAGGAGAAATGTGGGGTCAAGATTGGTGGATGATCTGTCAACAATCTGTGTTATGCAGATGACACAACCCTGCCTGCTGAAACTGAGGAGGATCTGAAGCACAACGATTCTCACCACTGGGTCAATTGGCAGCATCAATATTGATGGTGAAGAGATTGAGATTGTTTACAGCTTTAGTTTGTTGGCTCCACAGTCAACACTTGTAGCACCAGTAGCCACGAAATTAAAAACCGTATTGCCATGGGAAAGTCTGTTGTTAGGGACCTTTCCAAAGTGCTGAAGAGCAATGGTGTCTCTCTGGAGACTAAGGTGCGTCTGATACAGGCCATGGTCTTTGCAATCACTTGTTATGCATCAGAGAGTTGGACAATGACCAAGGAGGATAGAAGGAGAATTGATGCCTTTGAGCTCTGGTGCTGGAGAAGAGTATTGAGAGTACCATGGACTGCTAAGAAAACAGATTCATACTAGAAACGGTTAAACCAGGTGGCTCCTTGGAGGCAAGGAGTCTGAGGCTCCGTCTAACATACTTTGGACATGTTTTAAGGAGAGACTGGTCCTTGGAGAAGGACATCATGCTTGCGAGGGTCGAGGAACAGCGCAGGAGAAGGCCCTCTATGAGGTGGCTTGATTCAGTGACTGGGGTGATCGGGATGGGTGTATCAGAGACAGTGTGACTGGCACAGGACAAAGCAGAGTTTAGGGCTGCAGTACATAGGGTCGTTAGGAGTTGCAAGTGACTCGATGGCACATAACAACATCAAGAACATGTCTTCCTCTTATTCTCTGCTTTTAGCAAAAACTCAAATGACATCAACATTGTTCCATGATCTCTTCTGAATCTATGTTGAATTTCTGGTAGTTCTTTGTCTATGTATATACTGTCCCAGTAATTTTAAAAAATAAATCTTCAGCAATGTTTTGTTTCCATGTGATATTAATGATATCGTTTAGAAATTTTGTCACACATTACTTCGGCCATGTTGTTAGAGGATTTTCCTTGAAGAGAGACATCATGCTTGGAAAGGTGGAGGGTCAGTGAAAGAAAGGAAGACAATCAGTGATATGTATTGATACAGTATGGACAGCAATGGACTCATGTGCATTGAGGATGATAAGGACAGTGCAAGATAGGACAAGACTCAGAGGGATACTATGAGTCGTACTTGACAGCACTTAATAACAAAAGCAACAACCAACTTTTGGTTATGCAGTTGACAACTTTGCTTGCAGAAATAAGACCTGAGAAGATCATAAGGAAGCAGAAAAATGAAAGCGAGCAGCAAGCAGAAGAGGAGCCAGAGTGGCCACAGCCCCAGGGCCGTGGGGTGAAGTCAGCCCAGGAGGGGACCGCCACCTCCCCCACAGGCCGGCAAGCTGCCCCTGACCTCTGGAGGTCCTACTCGGCTTCTCCCATCAACGGAGAAGACACTCTGAAGACCGCTTCCCAGGAGGCCGGCTGGAGGCAGCTATGGGATGAGGACCTGCACCCCAGAGAGGATTCCGCTTTGCCCAGCTGGGGGAGCACAGACAGACTGGACAAAACAAACCTGGCCCCAGTTTTGCAGAGCCCCGATGGGAACTGGATGGCTCTGAAGGAGGGTGCCCCGCCCCCCACTTGCCTGCTGACCAAGCCCAAGAGCGGGACATTCGAGGCTCTGGAGGCCGCCTCCAGCGTGGTGTCCACCTATGAAGAGATGGGCTCCGACAGCGAGGAGGACTTTGACTGGAGTGAGGCCTTGAGTAAGCTGTGCCCGAGATCCCGGGGCCTGCTCGCTGACCCCCAGCCTCAGCCCGCCCAGGCCCGAGGCCCCTCAGCCACCTCCACCTTCTCCTCACTCTCCCCCAACCCTGAGGCCGCGTGTTCGGACTCGGAGACTTCCTCCGCCGGCTCTTCCCAGGAAGCTGGGCGCTGGGCCAGGCTGTCCTGGTGGCAGAAGAAGCCCCCCAGGAGCCCCCCGGCGGAGAAGATGTGGCTGCAGGGAGAGATGGATGTGAACTTCAACCCCCAGATGGCCAGTGGGGAGACCTCAGACAGCAGCGAGCCTGAGGAGGGGCCCCCCACAGCAGACAGGAGGGCCAGGAGGTGGAGACAGGCCCGGGTGGGCTCGGAAGAGCCAAGCAAGGAAGCATCTTCTCCCAGTGCCCACCCCCAGGATGTGGCCCCGCACCAGAAGTATTCTGCTGTTTCTCTCTGCAACATCTCCACAGAAGTCCTCAAGGTCATCAACGCCACTGAGAAGTTGATAGCAGAGTCTACAGGACCCTGGGAGCTCCCACCGGTCCCTCTTGACAGGGCGAAGGGGACGTTTCCTCTTGGGACGGACCAAGTGAGACTGGATGAGCAGCTGACCTCCCTGGAAGAAAACGTCTATTTGGCGGCAGGGACCGTGTATGGACTGGAGGGTCAGCTGACAGAGCTGGAGGACGCCGCCCGCTGCATCCACCGTGGCACAAATGAGACCGAGCTGGCAAACCTGGAGGACCAGGTGGCCACAGCTGCAGCTCAGGTTCACCACGCTGAGCTCCAGATTTCTGACCTCGAGAGTTGGATCGCAGCCCTGACTGTTGCCGGATTAAACATCGCGCCCTGTGTGCACCTCACAAGAAAACGGAGCCAGAAGCAGAGGAGCCAGGTTCAAACCATAGACACATCCAGACAACAGAGGAGGAAGCTGCCCGCCCCACCTGTGAAAGCTGAAAAAAAAGAATCCTCTTCAGTGACGGCCCTGAAAACGTTCAACCACAACTTCATTCTCCAAGGCTCCTCGGCACACAGGACCAACGAGAGGACAGGCACCCCCAGGGACTCGATGGAGCCCACTCTGGAGTCCGCTGTGATGGACTAGCACCATGGAACTCCACTGCCAGTGACCCACTGCCTCCGGTATACACGACAGTGCCTTGACTCAACAGCCATCAACTACTGTATGGATCTCCACCCGAGGAGGGGGCCTGGGGAGGCCACGGTGGCCTTTGCACAGGGCTGGCCTGATACCTCACCCAGAAGGCAGCCCAGACTCCAGCCCTGCGGACGTGCCCACTCTCTCTGCCTTAGGCTCCCAGGGGTGGGGGTGGGTGATCCAAAACAGAACCACCAAGAGGCTGGCTTCCAACAGAAACAGAGCTTCATGTGCACAAACGATCCACCACGGTCTCCTCTCCTGCTTTGCCGCTGCGCATTCATCTAAGCTCTTTTCTTTTTGTAGTCCTGGGATTACATGTCAGCGATTTGTCCAAAGGAAAATTAATGAGGGCTAGGGACTGGTGGGGCTTATCATTTCATTCACAAATGCTGGCTTATCTTTCACCAGCATCTTTGTCTTGCAAATGTGTAAAAAAACATACAAAAAAATTTTTTTTAATGTTCTTGTACTGAGAATAGGAACTGCCTGATTGGCAAGTGCTCACCGCCCAAGGGTGTAGATCTGTCTCCAGCCACCTCCCTCCTGCTAAACCCGGAGCCCTCCATCCAACCAACCATTCCCTTTGCTTTGCCACCCACGGGCCTCAGAATGGCAAACTGTGTCGTCACCATGCCACAACCTGCTGGAGGGCTACCAGGCCCTCTCCCCTGACCCCAAGTCTACCGAAAACAGGAGTTCATTGAGAAATTGGGGGGGGGGGGTTCCCCAGGGAGTTCCTGAAAACTCCCATTCTAAAAGGGTGAGGAACGTGGAAAAGGCCACTCTATTGGTTCACCTTCAGGATACCATCCCCAGAACTGCGTGGTGCCACTCTGAAATGGCCATGCCCCACATACACACCCCTAAGGTCTAGATGAATGAGTTATTGCAGAAGATAATCATGTCCTCCAAAATTTCTTTCCCCAGAGATACTCAGCAGAGTGAAAAATGTTGCGACAAGGGAAACGTATCTAAGGAGTAGCCTTAGACAACGTACAGGCATGAACAAGGTCAGGGTAAGATGTGAATGTATTAGACACAGAACCAACGTGGACTCCCTGGGGACCCTTTCAAATGCATGACTCTCTCGAGTGTCTTTATAAAAGCAAATGAAACTGGAATTCTGCTCAGTTTACTGGGTATCAGCAACATTTCCTCATACTTTACTGTGAGATAGCCTGAAATTGAGGAAGGCAGGCAAAATATATATATATAACCAAAAATAGGCACGGGCATAGTATGACTGCCTCTCTGGAGAGCCTGCACGGGAAGAGTCCATTTATTTTCATGTTCATCTTTACAGCAACCCTACTCGCCTTTTTCTGATGTGGGAACTGAGCAGCAGAGAGGTCATTTTGCCCAAAGTCACCCCTCTAAGCTAATTCGAATTGGAACGAATGCCTCGCCCGGCACCACCACCCTGCACCGTTTTCAGCCTCTGTGTCCATTCGCTGCTTGCACGTCTCGATTTGAGTTGACGCTAAATGAAGCAGCCCCCGGCGGCGACTACCTATCTCCCAGTGATGCCTCAGCAGATGCTGTGTATGTGCTGTCGACAGAAGTGACTCATTTGAAACCGAGTCAGTCTTTGGCTTTTTTGTTCTGTTGGTGTGATTCAAAGCAAAACAAGCAAAAACATTTAAAAAAAAGAAAAGAAACACAACAACAACAAAAAGATTTGAGTCCCAAATAGAACGTTTTCTTTAAGAGGCATGAAAAGCAACTATTGTTGTGTTCCAGTGTTAAAAATATCCCTTTTCTTTGACAGAAACGTGTACTGTGTAAGCCTTGCAAAAAAAAAAAAAAGAAGAAGCAGCAGCCTGCTCTGTGGCATTTGAATTTTTAGAAAGGTTTCCTTGTGCCAAATAAGTGCAAATATTTAATTTACTATTAAAAACCATAAGCCTATGTTATAGCTCCAGAAGAATTATTTTGTCATCAAGTGATTTTGATCTTTAGTGTCAATATTTATATTTAGATTAATTTTTATAAATGAAAATATTTTAATGGGTTGAGAAAATGAGGAGAGAACACTATCTTGGGTGACTTCTGAAAGTTATGCTTGCCTTCATGTTATATGCACATTGCCAAGAATTACTGTCAAGAGAAATGAGAGAGAAGTAAAAGTCATTTTATGAAAATTAAAAAAAAAAAAAAAGAAATAAGACCTGAAGCATTTATTGCAGAATAGAAAAGATTACAGCTGTCAATATAGGTTATAGTACAACATCAAGACACCAAAATTCTCATCACTGGACCAAAGGCAATGTTATAACAGAAGGAGAAATCAGAGTTGGGGTAAGACTGAGAAAAACTGGATAAATTATGTATACGACATTGAAACAGACGAGGGAGAGAACAGTTTAAGAGCGATATATGATACAGTATTATGGCTATCACAAGAGTCCAGAATGAAGGTTGCATCGTGGAGTGTACTCGGGGCGGGGGGCAAGGGAATTGTATACTAATGAAGGAATTTTTCTTTTACTTTTCAAAGAGAAGAGCGAACTGGGGGAAAGGGTGGGGGTGGGCAGGGAGAAAAGTGCAACAATGAATAAATGGAAATCTAAAATCTTTGTAAATGTTCATTAAAATTAATAAAATTTTTAAAAAACATAGAAGGAGAAAAGACTGAAGTTGCCAATGATTTAATTTTACTTGAATCCACAATCAGTACCTGAAATTAGTAAAAAAATTAAAAGATCTCCTTCATTGGGGATATCTTCAGTCAGAGCCTCTTCAAAATTCTAAAGAACAAGAATGTTAATGTACAGATTAAGGTGTGCCTGATTCAAACCATGAACTTTTAAATTGCTTCCTATGCATCAAATATTAGACAATGAATAAGGAAGATTGATGAAGAATCAAGGTCTTTGCATTGTGGTATTAGTGAAGAGTAATGAATACTGTCAAAAGAACAAACAAACCCATCTTGAAGAAAGTAAAATTAAGAGTACTTCTTAGAGGCAAGGACGGTAAAACACTGTCTTTCTTACTTTGGAACTATTTTTAGGAGGAACCAGTCCTTAAGAGAGAGATATCACGCTGGGAAAGGTAGAGGGTAAATGAAAGGGAGGAAGACCCTCAATGAAATAGACTGACACAGTGACAGGCTTGAGCAAGACAGAGATCATGAGGATCGTGCAAGGTTCAGATCTGTTGTTCACAGGATCGCTGTGAGGGATAGTTGACTTAATAACATCTAACAACAGCACCTACTTTTGTAATCTAAAATTGCTTGAACATGCAATCAAAATGTATTAATAATAACGGGTTACTGGAATACAAAAATTAGAAATAAAATGAAGGACTGGTAGTTGGACAATAAGGCATTTGAGAAAAATAAGGCTCGAGACTGAATTACAGAATTTTATACAATCATTTTGCTGAAGATCATCCAAAACAGACTGGAAGAGTACATCTACAGGGAGGTACAAGCTGGGTTTAGAAGTAATGTCTATCTGTGCTTCACTGACTATGTAAAGACACTGATTGTGTGGATCATAACAAACTGTAGCTAACTCTGAGAAGAATGGAAATCCCAGAACACCTGATTGTGCTCATGAAAACCTACACTTGGACCAGGAAGTAGTCATCAGAATAGAGCAAGGAAACACTACATGGTTAAAAATCAAGAAAGGAGTGCATGGGAGATGATGGGTCCTTTCTTCATACCTTTTTAGTCTACATTTGGAACAGATTATTCAGGAGGCTGCACTCTATGAGGAGGAATGTGGTATCAGGATTGCAGGAAGACTCATCAACAACCTGTGCTATGCAGATGACATAACCTTGCTTGCCGAAACTGAGGAGGACCTGACAAATCTGCTGCAGAAGGTCAAGAACTAAAGTGTCCAACATGGACTGAAGCTCAACATCAAGAAGACAAAGATTCTCAACAATGGGACAACCGGCAGCACCATAACAGATGGAGAAGAGATTGGGATTGTTAACAATTTCAATCTACACTCTTGCTTCATACAGACAGGCAGTCAAAAGATGAACTGCATTGGGAAAATCTGCTGTCAGCAACCTGACCAGAGTGCTAAAGAACAACAATGTCAGTCTAGAGACTAGGGTGTGTCTGATCAAGACCAATGGTCGTGCAATTATATGCTACTCATCAGAAAGCTGGATAATGCGTAAGAATGACAGAAGAAAGGATGACGCCTTTGAACCATGGTACTGGTGAAGAGTATTGAGCCTATTATGGACTGCCAAAGGAACAAACAGGTCTGTCCTGGAGAAGGTGAAGCCTATTTGTTCTTTGGAGGAAAGGATTTTCACCAGTAACTGAGGTGGTAGGGTGTCAGATAGCGAGACTGGCTCAGGATAGGGCAAGTTTCAGATCTATTGTACACAGCATTTTTCATGCTATTATACAGGTGCTATGAGTCACAGGTAAAACAACAACAACAACAACAAATACCTAGTTAATAAAAATATCATAACGGAAAGACACTGATTCTTCTTTAGTGATACTTATTCACTGTCAAACTTTGAGATACACAGCAAGTTAAGTGGGGGAAAAAACCCAAAACAAACAAAACCAAAAAATGAAACAAAACAAAAAAACCAAAAACAAAACCCTATGGCTTTGATCAGGTCCACATTCTTGCTCTTTAGCACTTTGGAGAGGTTCCTGAAAGCAGATTTCCCCAATGTAACACATCTTTTGATTTCCTGACTGTTGCCACCAGGTAGATTAAAGTAAGATGAAAGCATTGATAATTTTAATCCTTTCTCCACCTACCATGATGTTGCCTATTCTTCCAGTGGAGAGAAAATATTTTTTTCCTTGATGTTGAGATATAATCTATAGTAAAGGCTTGAGTCTTTGATCTTCTTCAGTAAATACTTCAAGGTATGCATCAGGATTGTATCCTTTCTTTATACATATTTAACCTGTAGGGAGCTCTGGTGGTCTAGTGGGTGAGGAGTTGTGTTGCCAATCCAAAGGCAGGCACTTTGAATCCACTAACTGCTCCATTGAAGTAAGATGGGAATCTCTTCCTATGCGATTTTCAATTTGAAAACTTGCTGGGGGGTCAGCTCCAACTTAATGTCATAAAACAACAACATATAACCTGTATGCAGAGCAAATAATTCAAGAAGCTTAACTCTGAAGAAGGATATGCATCAGGATTGGAGGAAAATTTATGAATAATCTGTATTATGCAGATGACACAACATTGATCCTTAACAGAGTTTTTAAAAATAGATAAATAACAATCCAACAGAAAAATAGGAGAATGATACAAGCAGAGAATTCTCATAAAAAAACCCAGAAAATACAATCTTTAAATACACGGAAAGATCTCTAACTTCATTCAAATAAACTATATGTATTTTCCACTTATTAGTGGCATGAAAATCAACCTTTGATAATTCTGTTAGCAAAGCTTAAGGAGGAAAAAAAAAGTACTTTGATGTATTACTTGTGTGAGATTAAATGGGTACAAACCGTATGAGGAAGAATTTGACAATAACTTTCATAACCAAAATTGCACAGAACTGTGCCCCAGCCATCCCCTCCCAAATATTTAGCAAATATTCCCTATTGCAAATAGTTAACACATTTGGCTGCTAGGGAAAGGACAATGATTCAAATGTGTGCAAAGGCATCTTGGTAAAAGGCATGGAGATCTGATTAAAAAAACTCAACCAGTGAGCAAATAAGATTTCAAGAATTGATGAGATACAAACTGACATGTTTCAATTAAAAGATGCAGCCCTGGAGGTGCTCAGTAGTCTGTGCAAGGATATTTGGAGGACAACTGACTACCTAACTAACTGAAAGATATTCATATTAGTTCTCATTCTCAAGAAAGGCGATCCAACAGAAAATTAAATTTATCAAATAATATCATTAATATAACTGGCAAGCAAAATATTGCTAAAGATTGTCCAAAAATGCCTAGAACAGTACACTGACAGGAAACTGCAAGAAGTTTAAGCAGGGTTTAAAAAGGCAGTGGCAACAGGCATCTGACTGTGTCATTCACAACAAACTATGGTTAACATTGAGAAGAATAGGAATCCCAGAACATTTAATTGTGCTCATACAAAATGTATACCTACCAAGAAGCTGCTGTCCAAACAAAGCAAGGAAACACTGTATGGTTTAAAATGAAGAAGGGTGTCCCTCAGGGATACATCCTTTCTCCGTACTTATTCAATCTGTATGCTGAGAAAAGAATTTCTGAAGCTGGGTTTTATGAAGAACACGGCATCAGGATTGTAGGAAAATTCATCAACAACCTGAGTTAGCAGATGATATAACCTTGCTAGCTGAAAGTGAGGAGCACTTGGAAAGCTTGCTGCAGAAGTTCAAGGACTAGCCTTCAGTATGGATCACATAACAACATCAAGAAGACAAAGATATTAACGACAGGATCAACAGTCAACATTAAGAGATGTAGAAAGGACTGACGTTGTTAATGACATCATCTTGCTTAGGTCAAAAATCAACACCGTTGGTACCATCAACAGTCAGGAGATTAGGAGATGTACTGCATTGGGCAAGTCTGCTATTAAAGATCTCTTCAAAATATTGAAGAGCAATGATGTCAGCCTAAAGATAAATGTGCAAGTGATTCAGGCCATGGTGTTTTCAATCATTTGCTATGTAACTGAGAGCTGGACAATTAATAAAGATGACAGAAGAGTTGATGTCTTTCAGTTGTGGTGCTGGAAAAGAGAGCTGAATATCCCATGGACTGCAAAAAGAACAAACAGAAATCTATCTTGAAAAAAGTGCAGGTAAAAAAAAAGAAAAAAGTGCAGTGCAGTCACACTGACTGCAGGAGGTAACGATTGGAACATTTTATCTTTCATACTCTGGGCATGTTGCTGGAAGAAGCTATTCTTTTTTTTTTTTTGTTTTGTTTTTTCTATAATTGTATTTTATTAATTTTCATAAACATTTACAGAGATTTTGGGTTTCCATTCATTCACTGTTACACTATTCTCTCTACCCTCCTCCCAGTTTGTTCTTGTCCAAATGCCACAGTGCTTGTCAAAGCCAGTTCTGATTAATCTTCT
>NW_006400242.1:525517-549602 GCF_000299155.1 Elephantulus edwardii | reverse complement strand
TCAATACGTTTCTCCAGCACCAAAGCTCAAAGGCATCAATAATCCTTCTATCCTTCCTAGTCATTGTCCAACTCTCTGATGCATAACAAGTGATTGCAAAGACCACGGCATGTATAAGATGCACCTTAGTCTCCAGAGTGACACCATTGCTCTTTAGTACTTTGGAGAGGTCCCTAACAGAAGGCTTTCCCATCGCAATTCGTTTTTTGATTTCCTGGTTGCTGGTGCCAAGAGTGTTGACTGTGGAGCTCCTGCATGCTGCGTAGTATTCCATTGTGTGAATGTACCATAATTTCTCAATTCATTCATTTGTGGTTGGACATTGGACTGTATGTTCTTGTGATGGGGAATAACACTGCTATAAATACTGGTGTACAAATCTCCGTTTGTGCCTCAGTTCTCATTTTCTCAGGGTATATTCTAAGCAGTGGAATAGATGGGTCATATGGAATTTCTATGACTACCAAAGGGGGAAATAACAACTTCTTCAATAAATGGTGCTGGCAAAAATGGACTTCCACCTGCTGAAAGCTGAAACAGGATCCACATCTCACACCATACACAAAAATCAACTCAAGGTCGATCAGAGACCTGAGAGTAAAGCCCAAAACCATAAAGTTCATAAGAGACACAATGGGATCAGCTTAGAAGTGCTAGTCCAAGGTATAAAGAGACTTCCAAATACAGCCGGAAATGTACAATCTGAAGGGGATAAAACTGATGAATGGGACCTTCTAAAGACGAAATGCATGTGTGCATCAAAAACTTTTTCCAACAGGGTGAAAAGAAAACTTACCGACTGGGACCAAACATTTGTTAACAGCATCTCAGACAAGAGTCTCATTAGAGAATCCTCCTGGGCCTCCACAAGAGAGACCGATAACCCAATTACAAAATGGGTTAAAGAATGGAAAGAATTTTCATAGAGGAAGATATTCGAATGGCAAACAGACACACGAAGAAATGCTCAAAATCACTGGCAATAAGAGAGATGCAAATCAAAACCACAATGAGGTACCATCTCTAATAAGAGTGGCAAAGTTTAACAGGGCAGCAAGTAATAAATGTTGGAGAGGATGTGGTGAGAAAGGAAATTATATACATTGTTGTTGGGATTGTAAAATGATACAACCATTCTGCAAGACAGTTTGGCACTTTCTCAAAAAGCTGAACATTTAGAAATTCTATAGTAAGCCCATTTTATTGTCTCCGACATACCTACCCCTCCCCCTCCACTGTCCCAGTCACTGAGTCAATCCATCCCATCCTAGGTCTTCCTTTCTTGGCTGTCCCTCTACCCTTTCACACAGGATGTTGTTCTCCAAGGACTGATCCTCCCTGGCAACATGCCCAAAGTATGTCAGATAGAGTTTCAAAATCCTTGCCTCCAAGGAGCTGTCTGATTTCACCCTCTCCAGGGCAGACTTGTTTGTACTCTTAGCAGTCCATGAAATGTTAAATACTCTTCTCCTTCAATACAGTCATTTTTTATCCTTATTCCTTGCACTACCTTCATCAAGTGAAATTATTATCATCCTTCTAATACGTGAAGTTGGCTAGTTTCTGAAATTAATGTTACATTTTTGAAAATTTACAAAAGTAGCATTGTGAATTCTCCCTGAGTAAAAATGCGTTTTTTTTTCTTTAAAAAAAAAAAAAAGTCAAAATAGTATTGCTGTAGAGGGTAACTCAACAGCTCAAGAAATAAAAACTAGATTTGTTTTTATTAATTTTACAGATAACCATCACTGATGGGGCGAGAGAAGGAAATTATTCCTTCAGGGGGTCAAGTAAGAAGCCACACAAAAGCAGTACTTTTGTTCTTTCAATCATTGATCAGTTAGAGCTGGTTCTAAGTCTGTCTCTCCTTGTAAATTCTAAAATGTACTTTTTAAATGACATTATTTCAGAAAAGTACCTCATGAAAGGTAGTAGTTTTTCACTGACATACTCAGAACAGGCTAGATCATGTCAAGAAGTCTTATCAAATGACATTATATTTAACATGCGCTCTTATAAAATGCAGGTACATTTTAATATATTAAAGAAACATACAATGCTGAGTTGTACATATAGTATCTATCTAAGCGAAGAACTCCTACCTGGTGGTATTGCTGTTATTAAGTGCTGTCAAGTCGTTGGCAACTCATAGCGACTCTATGAATGAAAGTCCTCGACACTTGCGTGCATGACTTTCATCCTTTCTCCAGGTTTATAGGGTTTCCAGAGGTAAGCTATTTATGGAAGTGGATGCCACCCCTGCTTCCATCCTACCTGGTAAGAATCTATTATTTTAGACTGAAGATACTCAGCATTTAGGAGACATGACAATATGATCAGACAAAGGTACCCTGGAAAAACCGCAGGAAGAGGCCCTTGGGGACAGCGAGGGCGTGCTCCTGGGCAGAAGGGAAGCTTGGGAGTGGCGCACAAGGGGAAGTCACCTCAGACAATAACGAAGAGGCATCTTTCAAAGGTACCCAGGAAAAACCTGCGGGCCAGGAGTTCTACAGGACATGTCACCTTCCCTTGGAGACAGTACAACTAAACTTAAGAGACACTGCTCAAAAGGAAAAAATGTCAGCAGTCGACGTGTCTGGAATCACAGAAGCCAAGAAAGCTTAAGATACAAGCTGTCAGATCACGGGTTGGACAATGGAAGATATTTTCTGAAGGGACTTGGCAGATGAGAAGGGTTATCCTGGTGGAGGGTAGAGCTGGGAAGTAAGTGGGTCAAGGCACTGGGCTAAGGGGGGGTCAACACTGTAACTAATGCTTAACTCCACAATAAGGGATTTATCTTTCACTGCTCCACAAATTGCTCGTCTGTCAGATACTCCTCTAAATCTGAACATTCAGATTAAGACAGACTAGGAAGAAGGATTGGCCACCCACTTCTGAAATAGCAGGCCTCTGAAAACCTTATGCACAACAGAACACACACAGATTAACAGAAAGGGCAACCTAGGTAGAACTATCAAGTATGGAAAGACAAAGGAGGAGGAACAGTTGTAAGCAGACCCTAGTGATTGGTACGTGGAATGTGAGAGCCATGAATGAAGGAAAATTAGAAATTGTTAAGAAAGAAATGGACATTTACTTGATATTGAGATGCAATCCATATTGAAATCTGTATTCTTTGATCTGTAGCAAGTATTTTATGTCCTCATTCTAAGCAAGCAAGGTTGTGCCATCTGCATAATAAAGGTTCCTGATGATTCTTCTTCCAATCTTGATGCCACATTCTTAACAGATAAAGAAGATAGCATGGGACTGGGCAATTTTCCCTTCTTTTATGCACACTGAGTCAGCATGAGTTGAAGAAGACTTAATGGCAGCCGGCAATAACAAAAGTCCATAAATAGCAGTAGAGCAATTTACTGAAAATTCTCTATAGCAAAGACAAAAACAGTATAGATGTTCACTTACGGAGGATAATGAAGACCATAAAAAGGTCATTTAAGGCAAATAAACTTAAAATGGAGGAAAAATTTAATAGTTAATAGTGACAAAGGTTAAGAATTCACATTGAAACAAAACTATACACTATTAAAAAACACAGTATGTAGTGTCTGAGATGGTATTGCCAAATGTTTGCTGCCAGTCGATAGCTTTCCTTTTCACCCTGTTGAAAAAGTTATTAATGAGCACAGAGATTTAATCTTTAGAAAAGTCCCATTCCACAATTTTAGCATCTCCACATTGTGCATTTCTGGCTGTATTTGTCAGGCTCTTTATACCAGTGACTAGGCCTTCTAACCTTGGTTCCACTTTGTCTCATATGAACTTTATTATGGCTTTGGGCTTTACTCCCAGGTATCTGATTTACCTTGAGTTGATTTTTGTGTATGGTGTGCAATGTGGATCCTGTTTCAGTTTTATGCAGGTAGAAGTCCAGTTTTGCCAGCACCATTTTTTTAAGAGGTTGTCATTTCCCTATTTGACAAGTTTTATTTCCTTGTTGATTATCAGTTGACCACGTTGTTGTTGTTAAGTGCCGCAGGCAACTCATAGCGACCCTATGAAGGAGAGTCCTCAACGCCTGGGTGTCTCTCATCCTCTCGCCAGGTTCATAGGGTTTCCAGAGGCAAGCTATTATGGAATTGGATGCCACTCCTCCTTCCAAGCTTGTTTTAATCGGGGAGCTCCACCCCGCTCTCTGTCCACATTGGGTAACCAACCATTAGTGCATTTGACACATCAGTGTCTCTTAGCATTGCACCCAGTTATGAGACACTCTCTTATAGATTAGAAGCCTTTATATCTTGGCCAAGGGTTGTCGTCTCCCTACAAAGATGAAAGAACAACCATCAGTTGACCATAGTTAGAGAAAGTCATTTCTGGGTTCTTGATTCCCTTCCACTGGCCTCTGTGTCTGTCGTTGTACCAGTACCATGCTGTTTTGGTTACTACTGCTGTGTAGGAGGTTTAGAGGTCAGGAAGCGCTATGCTTTCCATTTGATTTTTGGTTTTCAGAAGTGGTTTGCTTATTCAGGTTCTCTCTCTTCTCCAAATAAATTTGACAATTTCCCTTTCAATCTCCTTGAAAAAGAAATTTGGTATCTGTATTGGGATTGCATTGAACATGTAGAGTGTTTTTTATAGGACTGTCATTTTCACTTTATTAAATCTCCCTATCCCTGAACAGGGAACATTTTCCCACTTATTTTGGTCTTATTTTGTGTCTTGCAGAAAAGTTCTGCAGTTTTCTTTGTAAAGTTCTGTGTCTCTAGTTAGGTTCATTCCCAAGTATTTCAATGTGTGGCTGGCTATTGTAAATGATATTGCTTTCCTGTTTTTTTCCTCTAAGTTCCTTTTGCTACTTTAATTCCACTGATTTTTGGATACTGATCTTATAACCTGCCATCCTACTAAAATGGTCCACTAATGTGAACAGTTTTTTTTTGTTGAGTCCTTGGGATTTACTGTGTATACTATCATATCACCTTCATACAGTGACAGTATAACCACCTCTTTACTGATCTGGATGTCTTATATTTCCTTCTGTTGTCTTATTGCCCTATTAAGTATTTCCAATACAATATTAAATAGAAGGGCGACAATGGGCATCTTTGTCTGGTCCCTGTTTAGAAGGAAAATACTTTTAGTCCTTCTCCATGGAGAATGATATTGGCTCTTGTTTTCACATATATACTTTTCACTCTATTGGGCAAATTCCCTTCTATTCATATTTTATTATTTGTCTTAAACAGGAAGTGGTGTTGGATTTTGTCAAATGCCTTTTCTGTATTAAATGCTAGGATATTATGGTGCTTATTTATTTTGTTAATATGGTAAATTACTTTGTTTTCCTTATGTTGACTTGCAAGCCTGTTATGAATCCCACTTGGTCATGATAAAGTATTATTTTGATGTGCATTTAGATTCTGTTGGCTATGATATTACTTAAGGATTTCTACATCTATGCTCATGAGAAAAATTGGTCTATAGTTTTCTTTTTTGGTGATAGCTTTGCCTGGTTTTGGTATCAGGGTTAAGTTTGCTTCATAGAATGCCTCTGGGAATGTTTCTTCTTCTTCCATTTTTTGGAAAACATTTAAGTAGAACCAGTGATAAATTTTCTCTGAACGTTTGGTAGAAATCAGCAGCGAAGCCATCTGGTCCATGACTTTTTTGTGTGGTTAGTGCTTTTATGACCTATTCCATTTCTTCTTTTGTGATGGGTCTTTTCAAGTGTTCTACATTTGTCCATGGGTAGGACAAAAGTTTCAAGGAATTTTCCCATTTCCTCTAGGTTTTCAAAAGTATCAGAGTATAGTTTTTCATATTCTGATATTATGGATTTAATTTCCTCTGGTTCTGTTGTGATGCCATCCCTATCATTCCTTAATTAAATGTCTTCTCCATATTTTCATTTGTTTAGTTTGACAACAGATTATCCATTTTATTGATCTTTAAAAAAAACACTCTTGGTTTTGTTGATAGTTTCAATTGTTTTTCTGTTTTCTTTCTCAATGATTTCAGTTCTTGTTCTCATAATGTCCTTTTTTTCTAGAGGTTGTGGCATTAGATTGTTGATCTTTTTCTATTTGATGACAGTGCTGAGTTAGATCATTCATTTTGTCTTGAATTTTTATGTGTTTGTGTATTGCTATGAACTGCCTCCTGAGGATGCCTTAGATGCATCCCAGGGGTTTGGGTATGTTGTGTTTTCATTATCTTTTATATTGAGGAACTTATTAATGTCATTCTTTATTTCATCTATATCCCAATTGTGTTCTAGCAGGGTGTTATTTAGCTTCCATCTTGGTCATTTTATAAGCTTTATCTTCTTGTGATTAATTTCTAGTTTTATGACATTGTGGTATTATTTCAATGTTTTTAAATCTGTTGAGGCTTGTTTTATACTCTAATATGTGATAATTCTGGAGAATGTCTCATGTGCACTTGAGAAGAAAGTGAATTGAGTTTTAGTTGGGTGCAGTATTCAGAATACATCCACAAGGTCAAGTCAGAAGAATGTGTAGTTTAGATCTTCTGCATCTTTGTAGTTTGACTTGACCTATATCTTTCGGTGGGAGTGGCAGGTGAACTTCTACCACTATTGTGGTGTGGTCTATCTTCAATTCTGTTAACAGTTGTTTGATGTATTTAGCAGGTCTATCATTTGGTGTATAGATGTTGACCAAGGTTATGTCTTAATGATCTACTGTGCATTTACTTAATATATAGTGCTGTTTCTTTTCTTTTGGTGGTTTTCATTCTTAAGTCTGTTTTATCAGAAATTAGTATTAACACTCTTGTGGTTTTTTTTCTTTTTTTTAATAAAATTTTATTAGTTTCAATGAACATTTACAGAGATTTTGGGTTTTCATTAACACTCTTGTCTTTTTGTAGATGCCATTTACTTGGTATATTTTCTCTCAGATTTGGTTTTGAATTTGTATTTCTCTTAGTATCTTAGATGTGTCTCTTGTGACAACATACTGATGGGGCTTTGGTTTTTGTTTGGGTTTTTTGTTTGTTTGTTTTTGTTTTTATCCACTCTGCTACTCTTTTTCTCCTGATTGGTGCGTTTAGTCCACTCACAGTAAGTGTGATTGTTGACAGACCAGGCTTTACTACTGCAATTTTGTTTTTTTTTTTTTTTTTTTTTTTTTTTTTACTACTGCAATTTTGCTGTCTTTCATTTTTTGTGGTTTCTGGTTACTATGGATCATCCATTTTCCTTTGTGTCTCAGTGTGAAGGACTTCCCTTAAAGTTCTTGTTCTTGTAAATCTGGTCTTGTTTTCACAAATTCCTTAAGTTTCTTCTTTTTGGCAAAAGATGTAATTTCTTCTTCACTGTTGATGGAAAGCTTTGCTGCATACAAGATCCTCAGTTGGCAATTGTGTTGTTTCAACTTTCTGTATATGCCATCCCATCATCTTCTTGCTCTCACGGTATCTGCTCAAAAATCAGAACTTATTCTAATTGCTTTTCCTTTGTAGGTGACTGTTTTTCTTGTACTGCTTTTAGTATTTTTCCCTTATCTTTTATTTCGGTCAGTTTGACTATGATATGCCTTGATGTCTTTCTTTCTGGGTCTAGTCTATTTGGTGCTCACAGAACTTCTTTAATGTGGATTTCCTTGTTCTTCATGAAGTTTTCTTCTAGTACCTCTTCCACAATTTTCTCAGTGATTTTCCTCTCCCTCTCATATTCTGGAATTCCAATCATACATATGTTGTCCTTTTTAATGTCAGCCCATGTGATTCTAATGTCTTCCTCATTTTAATTTCTGATTTTTCTGTTTCTGTTGAGGTTATTGCCTTCCCGCACACTGACTCTCTGTTCCATCTCTCTGTTCTACTTTATTTGTCCCTCCAACTTTTGTCTTAATATTCTGGATTGCATTTTCATGCATTTCTGTTATTTCCAGTACTTTGTTGGTTGTACCCTATCTAGCTTTTGATGAGTTTTGAAGTTCTTGTACCTCTTTATCTTCCAATTCTTTTTCATTATTTGCATTTTCTTCCATAGTTTTGCAAGTTCCTCACCTTAATATATTACTTTTGGCTCTGTGTCTTTAGAGTGTTTGCTTTCTTAATGGTTTCTACTGTTTCTTCCATGATTTCTATCTTCTTTCATAGCTGTTCAAATAACTCACCAATATTATTTCTTCTGGTTCTCTACCTCTAAGGTATTCCCTTTATTTGTGGCTTCCATTGTTTCTTCCACCATTTGTACTTTCTTTCATAGCTGTGAGAATGTCTCTGTATCAACATATATCATCTGCCTTCTTTACTTTGGGGTATACATTGGGTCTGCAATATTGTCTGCTTTTTTTGAGGAAGGTCTAATTTGTTTTTTTCACAGTGTTTAAGCTGCCTGCTGCTTTCTAACATTATAGGAAGTTTTTCTTACTAAGTGTTAGGCTGTTGTTACTGTGTCTGCATAAGTTGTTGATATCTTTATGATGTTACTGATTAGTTGTCAGCTTAAAATATTCAATATATGGGGTGAGCTACTCAATCTACTGAAAGTCCTTCCTGGGAAAATTTGTCTTTCCTTAAGTCCTTCAGGTTCTCTCTGTTCTGCATTGCACTCCTGCAGGGATCTCACTTTAATGTAGTTCTCTCTCCTAAACTCTACTGTCCTTTTTTGTCTATGGAGTGGCTGAGTGATACGAGACCAGATGCTCCAACTGAACAGTTTCTGTTCAGGAGGGTTTCAAGTCAACGCTCTTTCTTGCAGCTTAATGTACAAATTGAAAAATTGACAAAGTCCATCTCCCAGCTCTTTGTTCCAAACTCTCGTCTTGTTTGGCCCCTGGGAGGGTCCTGCAGGAATGAAGGCAAGGATCCTCCAATAGAAGGAACTTGACCCAGGGAAGTTTTGCTCTCTTTGAAATATTCTGTCTAGCTCTTACTTCAACATTTCTTCCCTTTGTTTTTGGCTTCTCAACACGATAGTGCAATTTTCAGAGTCTCTTCTGACATCCATTTTGATAAGTTTTTTCCTCCCCTCCTCCAACTTTGTAAGGACTTTTTCTTTTCTTTTCTTCATGGTTGATATCCTTGATACTATCCCACAACTCACTTATATGTGGATCATTAGTGTTTAAGGTTGCATTTCGGTTTTGTAGATTTATTTTCATTTTCTTCAGTTTCAGCTTATATTTGCACATGAGTAACTGATGTCTGTTGCACTGTCAGAATACGGTTTAGTTATCTTAGGAAATGCTAAAAGAATACACAAGAATGTCTTAAAAAGAATAGGCCTTGGCACTTTCCAGGGTGATCCTTGGCGTAGGGATGATACTTCAGGCTTATTTAAGAGGGAGCTAGTCTTTGGAAGTAGCATTTTACCAAAATAAGTTGATGAGATTATGCATTTAACAGATCAGGCATTGGCTGGAGGGGCCCACCTCTTGGGTACATGTGCTATGTTCCTACTCTGACTCCACCCTGCCAACATCCAACTCAATTCTTGTCCTCCTCTTCTTGTTCCCCCAGAATTTCCCATCCATTGCCCCAGTCTACATACTGTGTGGAGGTTTAGTATTACAGGTGGAAGAGTGGTCTGGGTGGGAGCTTGGACTGAAGTTCAGCATAGAGAAAATAAGATTTTCACCACTGGAACAAATGGCAGCACAATGATATATAGAGAAGAAATTGAGATCCTTAACAGCTTCACTTTGCTTGGCTCCACAATTAACACTCTGGTACAAGCAGTCAGGAAATCAAAAGACACATTGCATTGCGAAAAATCTCTCAGGGACTTCTCCAGAATACTTAAGAGTGACAATGGCAGTCTAGGGACTAAAGTATACCTGATTTAGGCCACAGTCTTCACAATTACTTGAAAAGAGTTGGACAATAACTAAAGATGACAAAAGAACCGTTGCCTTTGAGTTGTGGTGCTAGAGAAGAGTATTGAATATACAACAGACAGCTAAGAGGAAAAAAAAACCCAACAGGTTTTCCCTAGAGAGGGTGAAACCAGACTGCTCCTTGGAGGCAAGGATTTTTAAACTCTGTCTGACATACTTTGGGCATGTTGCCAGGAGGGACTAGTCCTTGGAAGAGGACATAATGATTAGAAGGGTGAATAAATAGCACAGGGAGGAAGATTCTGAATGAGACGGATTGACTAAATGGAGTAGGTTTGTCAGAGACAATGAAACTGGCTTAAGCTAGAGCAAGGTTCAGAACTTTGGTATATGCTATAATCAAGGATGCTTTAGGCAGAAAATTAAATGATCCAGGAAATATTAAAAGATGGAAAGAATATATTGAGTCACTGTATCGAAAGAAATTGGCAGACACAGAAGAATTTCATGAAACAACATATAAGCAAGAGCCTGTGGTGATGAAGGAAGAAGTTCAGGCTACTTTGAAGGAAATACCAAAAAATAAGGTCCCGGGAATAGATGATATACCAATTAACGTACTTCAGCTAACAGATGCTGCTCTGGACGTGCTCACCAAGTTGTGCCAAGAAATCTGGAGAACAACCACTTGGCCAACTGACTGGAAGAGATCTATATTTGTTCCCATCCCAAAGAAAGGTGAACCAACAAAGTGTGGAAACTACAGAACAATATCATTGATTTTATATGCCAGCAAGATTCTACTGAAGATCATCCAAAAATGACTAAAACAGCACATCAGCAGAGAACTGCCACAAGTCCAGGCTGGGTTTAGAAGGGGTCATGGTACAGGGACATTGTAGCTAATGTTAGATGGATCTTGGCTGAAAGCAGGGAATACCAGAGGAATGTCTATCTGTGTTTCATTGACTATGCAAAGGCATTTGACTGTGTGGATCATAACAAATTGTGGCTGACTCTGAGAAGAATGGGAATCCCAGAACATTTGATCGTTCTAATGCAAAACTTATACTTGAACCAAGAGGCAGTCGTTAGAACAGAGCAAGGGAACACTGCATGGTTCAAAATTGGGAAGGTCGTATGCTAGGAATGTGTCTTGTCTCCTTACCTTTTCAGCCTGTATGCAGAACAGATTATCCGGGAGGCTGGCTCTATGAGAAGTATGGAGTCAGGATTGGTGGAAGATCTATCAACAATCTGCGTTATGCAGATGACACAACCTTGCTTGCTGAAACTGAGGAGGATTTGAAGCGCTTGCTGCAGAGGGTCAAGGACTGCAGCCTTCAATATGGATTGAGGCTCAATATCAAGAAGACAAAGATTCTTACCACTGGATCAACTGGCAGCATCAAGATTGATGGTAAAGAGATTGAGATTGTTCACAGCTTTAGTTTGCTTGGCTCCAGTCAACACTCTTGGCAATAGCAGCCAGGAAATTACAAGACGTACTGCGATGGGAAAGTCTGCTGTTAGGGACCTCCCCAAAGTACTGAAGAGCAACGGTGTCTCTCTGGAGACTAAGGTGCGTCTGATACAGGCCAAGGTCTTTGCAATAACTTGTTATGCATCAGAGAGTTGGACAATGACTAGGGAGGATAGAAGGAGAATTGATGCCTTTGAGCTGTGGTGCTGGAACAGAGTATTGACTGTACCATGGACTGCTAAGAAAACAAACAGATTCATGCTGGAAAGGGTTAAACTGGGAGGCTGCTTGGAGGCAAGGATTCTGAGGCTTTGTCTGACATACTTTGGACATGTTGTAAGGAGAGACCCGTCCTTGGAGAGGGACATCATTCTTAGGAGGGTGGAGGGACAACGCAGGAGGGGAAGACCCTCTATGAGGTGGATTGATTCAGTTACTGGGGTAATCGGGATGAGTGTATCAGAGACAGTGTGATTGGCACAAGACAGAGCAGAGCTGTAAATAGGGTCACTAAGAGTTGCTAGTACTCGATGGCACGTAACAACAACGTAAGTCATAAGTGACTCAAGAGCACATAACAACAATAGTACCTAGGAAGGACATCATGCTTGGACAGTAGAGGATAAGTGGAAGAGATGAAGGCTTTCAAGAAAATGGACTGGTACAGTGACTGTAACAATGGACTCAAGTATATCAGAGATGATGAGGATGGCACAGGATAGGCAGGATTCTTAGGGTCACTATGATTCCTATTTGAATTGATGGACTCTAACAATAACAACATGCAGGGCTTTATGAGGAGGAATGTGGCATCAGGATTGGTGGAAGATTCATCAACAACCATGTTATGTAGAGGACACACCCCTGCTTGCTAAAACTGAGGAAGACCTGAAGCACTTGCTGCAAAAAGTCAAGGACTGTAGTCTCCAATATGGATTGAAGCTCAATATCCGTTAGACCAAGATTCTCACCACTGGGCCAAATGGCAGCACCATGATAGATGGAAAAGAGATTGAGGTTGTTAACAATTGTAGCTTGTTCAGTCCATCGTCAACACTCTTGACACCAGCAGTCAGGAAATCAAAAGATGAATTTTACTGGGGAAAATCTGCTGTCAGGGACCATTCCAGAGTGCTGAAGAGCAATGATGTCAGCCTAGACTATGGTGCACCTGATTCAGGTCATGGTCTCTACAATTACTTGCTATGAATCAGAGAGCTGTACAATGACTAAGGATGACAAAAGAACTGATGCCTTTGAGTTGTGGTGCTGGAGAAGAGAAGTGAACATACCATGGATCACCAAGAAAACAACTAGGTCTGTTTTGGAAAGAGTGAAACCAAGTTTCTCCTTGGAGGCTAGGATTTTGAATGTCTGTCTCATATACTTTCTGTATGTGTCCCGGAGGGACCAGTCTTTGGAGAAAGACGTCATACTAGGAAGGATGGAGGGACAGTGCAGAAGAGGAAGATCCTGGATGAGATGGATTGATACAGTAACTGGGGCAACTGGGGTAGGTGTGTTGGAGCCAGTGAGTCTGGCTCAGGACAGCTGACGCTTCAGAGCTGTTATACACAAGGTTGTTATGAGTGGCATGTGACAGGACAGTACCTAACAACAACAACAACAACAACAACAACATTTGAAGGAATGAGGCCTAATAGTGCAGTCCATAGACTAGTGTTCTGTTAACCCAGAAGCCACCCTTCTCTGGCAGTATGAATCTACCAGCACCTTCTCAGGATAAAAGATGGGCAATCTCTTCCCAACACCATTTAGAGCCTCTGAAAACCCACCGGAGGGTCAGCTATGAGTCAGTTCCACATGGATAATATTAAATGAGCCAGCATTGTAAGTATTTTACAATTGGATTAATAAATACTCTAAGAAGAAAAAGGATCCAATGTTGCCAATCTATCTCAGCTTGCTAGTCCTTAGACTGTCAATCATTATGTGTTTCATTTTTCTTTTGATAATTTCCAATTTTCCTGAATTTATACTTCATAACATTAATTAATGGATTTCTTGGAGCTATTTGTTCTCATATTTGAGTGTATCAACTGTGTTCTGTGTTCCTATTGTTCATAGGGTTTTTGAAGCTCATTATTTCAGAAGTAAGTGGCCAATCCTGCTTCCTAGTCTGTCTTAATATAGAAGCTCAGGTTGAAATCTGTCCTCTGTGGGTGAAACCTAGGTTACACAGCTTTCAGCATCGCATCACAGCAATCTATATCACTTCCTCAATATGACAAATTAACTGATAAGTGTCATAAAAACAAGTATGGCTATCACTGAGAAGAATGGGAATTCTAGAACACTTATTTGTGCTCATACAAAATCTATACTTAGACTGAGACGCTTCTGTCCAAACAGAGCAAGGGAACACTGTACAGATTAAAATGAAGAACAGTGTGTGTCATGGTTGTATCCTTTCTCTTTATCTACTCAATCTATATAATAAGATTATTATATATATAATCTGAGTAATTCAGAAAACTGGACTTTATAAAAAAGAATGTGCTATATCAGGATTGGAGGAAGACACATCAACAACCTGTGTTACGCAGATTAACACAACTTTGCTTGCTAAAAGTGAAGAAGATTGAACCACATGCTGTAGAAGATCAAAGACTATGGCCTTAAATATGGATTATGTCTCAACATCAAGAGAACAAAAATTCTCTCCACTGGGCCAATAGGCACTACCATGACAGATGGAGAAAGGACTGAAATTGTCAATGGTTTCATTTTTCTTGGATCCATAACCAACACACTTGGTATCAGCAGTCAAGAAATCAAAAGGAGTGAAAAGATAACCTACCAACTGGGAAGAAAACATTTGGCAATACCATTTCAGACAAGGGTCTCATATCAAAAGTTTACAGAATCCTACAGGACCTTCACAAGAAAAAAGGCTGATAACATATTTACAAAATAGGCAAAAGACATGGAAAGACTTTTCGGAGAAAGATATTCTGATGGCCAACAGACAAATGAAGAAATGCTCTAAATCACTGGTAATAAAGAGAGATGTAAGTCAAAACCACAATGAGTTATCATCTCACTCCAGTAGTAGTGGTATGTTTAACAGGACAGCAAGTAATAAATGTTGGAGACAATGTGGCAAAATAGGAACTCTAGTATACTGTTAGTGGGATTGTAAAATGGTACAAACACTTTGGAAGTCAGCTGGCATTTCCTGAGAAAGCTGAACATACAAATTCCATATGACTCAGCTATCCCACTGCTTGGAAAATTCCCCGAGAAAATGAGAACTGAGGCACAAACGGAGACTTTACACCAATGTTCATAGTTGTGCTATTCACCATTGTAAGAACATGGAAACAACCCAAATGTCCAAACACAACCAAACGGATTTATGGTTCATTTACACAAGAACACTATGCAGCATGCAGGAGCAATGATTTTGTAAATTACTACATAACTTGGGAGGGACTGGAGAGTATTATGCTAAGTAAACTAACTCGGTCCCATAAAGATAAATACTGCATAAGACCATTACTGAATAACTAGTAAAATGTGTATAAGGATTTAAGGGAGGGTGGACATAGGGATGGGGATGGGCCGGGGCGGCTAACTTCTCACACACTTTGGGCAAATTGTTAGGAGAGGTGGATTCCTGGAAAGGATATGATGATTGGAAACGTAGAGGGTTAGTGAAAAGAAAGGAAGAAACTCAATAATTGACAAAATCATTGTATCAACGGGCTTAAATATATCAGACGATGAGGATGGCACAGGATAGGGGAATGTTCAGATCTGCTGTTCCCTGGGTCACTATGAGTTTAGTACACTCAATGGCACCTAACAACAACAACAGCAAAAATATTGAGGAGTCTTGAGATATCTAAAAAGAAACAAACCCACTTCTGTCAATTCTACTCCAACTCATGACAGCCTGCCATCAAACTTCAGGGTTGGGTATCTTAAGGGACCAGATGGCCTCATCTTTCTTCTTTCGAGCAGCTGATGGATTTGAATGGCCAACCTTTCAGTTAGCAACTCAACAGCACACTTGATCATCAAGGGATAACACTTGAAGCTCCAAGCAAAATTCTTCAACTCATAATTTTATATAGAATTATTTATTTTAATCTTTAAATGATTGAGTTCTGTCTGAAAAATCACATATCTCTTATATGGCAGAGCAAAAGTAGTTGAGCTTAGGAACAGAAAACAGGCAGGCATCAGAAGTTATTGTGGAGAATAACCTCCATACACCTTCTGCTCTGTTACACACAGATTTAGAGAAAAGCAAACACCTTTATGTAAGGGAGAAAAGTTGCTATGGCAATACGAGTAACTAAAGAGAATGACTGTGGGTGAAGGTTTATTCAAATCTACAGAAGCTAGAGTTTGCTTCATTACCAACATTCACCTAAGTGGAAAAGAAGGAGTAATAAATAAAGAGCTGTTTGAAGCCATGTAGTCTATTTTATCTTTTAAATAGTCTTATCCTGGGCTAAATCAAATTAGCTGAGACAGAAATGTGGTTCTCATAATTTTCCTTATTTTTTTCCACACCCTATCAAACCACAGAATCCCTTCCATAATGGTGTGCTTAGTATAATCCCAAGTGCCGTTCAGAGATGATTTTAAAAACAGCCTTCAAACAATTGCAATTGTGCAATTCACAAGGTTTACATTCTAATTAAGCGCAGAAGCATTACGGAATGTACCTTTTTTCTGCTTCCCTTTTTAATCATTTTGATTCTACTCCTTCATCCCTATTCTTTCTTCCACTTCAATCTGTTGTTATACTTTACACACACACATGCTTTAAAATAATTCTAGTAAAAGTAGGAAATAATTTATGACTGAAGTCAAACAGCTAGTTAAGTGATAAAAAAGAACAGTCTTTGTAAAGCACATGCAGAGCACACGTTTAAAGTAAAATACGTTGTCTTCTCTATTACTGTTCAATACAAGACAATACTTAGTTGGACTTGAACAAGTCTAACAACATTTCTACATGTCATCTATGTGAAAAGGGAAAACAGTGTTGAATGAGAAAGGTATTTTGGGCAATTAATTGTTCAAATGAAATGGCCCTTTGGATTAAATCAAACAGAGATCAAGCCAACAAGATGGAGAAAACAACTGTGTAGGTGGTAGCAGAAGAAAGGGTACATTCAACCAACACTTTCAGTGCTAACATATTCTAAGTAATTTCATCTAAGATTTTAAAGAAACAAAATCACCACCAAAATATTAGCAACAAGGTATCATTTTCTTTTATTTAAATTTAAATTTGTTATTAATTTCAGTGAAAATTTATAGAGGCTTTGGATTTCCATTCATTCATTGTTGTAGATTTGTTCCCTTCCAAGGCTCCCCACCCCAGAACACTACCCTCTTGGAAAAGTAAAAGAAAAGATTCTTTCATTGTTTTACAAACCCTCCCCCAGGTCCACTCCACCATGTAGCCATCGCTCTAGACTCCTGTCATGACAGAAATACCTAATCACATATCTCTTTTAAACAGTTTTCTCCCTCCTCTGTTTCAGTGCAGTATACATTACTGAACCCATCTTACTCAGTCTCTCCCCAACCCCAAGGACAGTCCCATTCTACAACAGTGGCACCAAGCAATATTTGTCCTTTTGTGACTGGGATATTTCACTCAGCATAATGTTCTCCAGAGTCAACCATTTTGAATAATATTGCATGAGTTCCTTGTTTTTCAATGCAGCATAGTATCCCATCGTGCGAATATACCACAGCTTCTCTATCCATTCGTTTGTTGATGGGCACTTAGGTTGTTTCCAACTCCTTGCTATTGTGAACAAAGCTGCAATAAACATGGGTGTGCATATATCTGCTTGGATGTCAGCTATGGTCTCTTCAGGGTATATTCCCAGTAGTGGAATTGCTGGGTCAAATGGTATCTCTATTTGCAACTTTCTGAGAAAGCACCATACTGCTTTCCACAGGGGTTGCACCATTTTACACTCCCACCAACAGTGAATAAGGGTTCCAGTTTCTCCACAACCTCGCCAGCATTTGTTGCTTGCTGTTCTGTTAAATTTTGCTATTTTGACTGGGGTGAGATGATATCTCATAGTTGTTTTAATTTGCATCTCTCTTAGGGCTAGGGATTTTCAGCATTTCTTCATGTGCTTGTTAGCCATCTGAATGTCGTCTTCAGTGAAGTGCCTGTTCATATCCTGTGCCCATTTTTCTATTGGATTATTTACCTTTATCTTGTTGTGGTGCTCAAGTATTTAATAAATTCTGGATATAAGTCCCTTATCTGATATGTTATTACCGAATACTTTTTCCCAGTCAGTGGCATTTTTGGATGTGCATAGGGATTTGAGTCTTAGAAGATCCCATTCATCTACGTTATCTTCTCCTTGTTGTAGGTTTTCCAGGATACTGGGAAGACTGTTTATGTTGTGGATTAGGTCTTCTAGTGTTGTTCCTAGCTTTTCTGTAATGAATTTTATAGTCCTTGGTTTTAGTCCTAGGTCCATGATCCACCTTGAGTTGGCTTTTGTGTGTGGAGTGAGGTGTAGGCATTTTCTTCACAAGAGGAGGGGAATGGATTAATCCGCTTTTAATTTCTGAGTCATTAATGTCCTGGGGTTTCATATTTCTGCACTGTTACCAAGATACCTCCCCTATTTAAAAATCTTTCATCGCTTCTAGAACACAGAGTAGAAGCCTACAGACCCACAGAGGATGAAGCTCTTAGACCTAACCCCTTAGTGAAGTCATCCAACATTCATGTTTGAACTTCTTGCCTTCAGCTCCATGGTCTTCCTCCTGATTCCCAGACATGAAATCATTCTTACATTCAGGTGTTTGTGTTTGCTCCCCCTTCCTAGTATAGTTGCCCTACAAATTTTCACAGGCTGATTCTTACTTATCTATAATGCTACCTCAGACCACAAAACAGCAGTCTACTTAAAGTAATGCTTTGCAAACTATGTCATACCATGGAACACACAGAAAACGATACTTTAGCAAGGCACGGTGGGTAAACTGACTAGGTGGATTTGATTCATCCAGAAGGATGACAGCTCTGCTCACCTGGGGCTCACTTGTTGCTCCACACATGGAATATTACTTGGGACACAGTCCCCTCAAATTCCAACTTCTTAAACCAAGATTTATTATTATAAACTTTGGATAACAGTGTAGGTTTTGGGTCTGGTTTTTGCTTTAAATAATATCTTACTATGCTTTTGAGAAAGGTTCAGACAGCAGTTTAGTTTTCCAATCAACTATTTCTACCCAAGTTGCTCACATTCTTCACATGAGTTTTCTCATTTCCATTAACCTAGTTTCTTCTGTCTTCTTCATATTATCATCTGTGTTTAAAGGAACTATTGACCATATAATCTCCTACAGGTAATTTTTTAAAAGGATCACAGCATGTAAGGGTGATATTTTTTGAGTATTTGATATTCAACTAAAAAGTGGCTGTAGGGGTTTGCTTCCGGTAAAGCTTTTGAGAGTATCCTGGGTCGTAAATCTCAGGAGGTCTCCAGTCTCATCAGTCCAGTAAGCCTCAAATAACAAAATAAAGCAAAATTAAATAAAACAAATTCATTGCCACTGAGTTGGAACCAATTTAGAGCAGCTTTCCACAGGCTCCTCAAGGAAGGAGACTGTCCATCTTTTTCCATGGAGCAGCTGATTAGATTCTAATCAACTGCTATAACACTGGGATAATTGGAGGTTCTGTTCCCCATCTATTTCCCATTTGATTCCCATTCTAAAATGGCTCTATATAACAATCTATAGTGGTAGCTAAGAACAAACCAATTAGCCCGTTCTTCTGGTCTCAGGGTAGATAAGGCCATTATTGACTGTTAGTTCAGCAGACCATTTTCCTCTTTCAGTTTCTCTATAAATGAAGCCACTCCTTCTTTCAGTCTTCAGTGTCCTTCTCTGTCAATTGCTCTGGACAAGTAGGGACCAACAGTGGTATTTTACAAGGAATAGAATAATTCTGAAGCATAAAGAAGTGTATGGAAGTCCTGGCTAAATTTTCACATACGTCTGTCTTTACTTTGCCATCTTGAAAGCAGAATGAAAAGGAATGGGACCAAATTTCTGGCATATTCTAAGAATAAAAGACTAGAGAAGCGGTTTATTATGCTTTTCTGCATGCTTACTCTAAATTTTAAATGTTTCTTTGGTTATACAACATAAAGAAAGTGTGCACCCTTTTGCTTTCAAAATATTGAGACAGGAAAATATTCAAGTGTTGGTATGCTAACTACATTATGATACAGCTGAAACATGAGCTCTCTACATACTAAGAGTCAAAAATACCTGTAATTCAGAACCTAATCAGTTATGACACATAACTTCTTAAATGCTTATCACAGTCAGTTAACTCAAAACCATTCTTTTTGCTAGGGAGAAAACAAAGACATGATATTAGGTCACATCTATGGTACAGACAGCTTTATACACATAAGCAATTGCCATTCATTTTAATAATTATCTATTTCTATATAATATGCAACTCCTTTCATTGCTGAGATTACAAAAAATAGCAAAATAGAAACCCATAATTTCTACAGATAACATTTAATGACAAGATTATATTTTCTGAATTGTTACCATATTAACCATTTAAGTTGCCCACTCTTATTTACATAAACTCACTGACTACACAGCCAAGGTTTATACCTAATATATCTAGTTAATAGTATATATTTGATCCCATACAGACAGTTCTTAAGAGTATATGCTCAAGTTAGACCATGGACTGCCAAGAAAACAAACAGATTCATCCTAGAGAGGGTTAAACCAGGCTGCTCCTTGGAGGCAAGGATTCTGGGGCTTCGTCTGACATACTTTGGACATGTTGTAAGGAGAGACAGGTCTTTAGAGAGGGACATCATGCTGGGTAGAGGGACAGCGCAGGAGGGGAAGACCCTCTATGAGGTGGACTGATTCAGTGACTGGGGTAATCGGGATGGGTGTGTCAGAGGCAATGAGATTGGCACAGGATAGAGCACAGTTTAGGGTTGTTGTACATAGGGTCGCTATGAGTCGCAAACGACTCGACGGCACATAACAACAACAACAACAACAAGGTGACTGTGGAACAGATCACTAGCCAGTCACATGTAAGCTCAAGCTGAAGCTGAGGAAAATTAAAATGAATCCACAGGAACCAAAATATGACTTTGAGGCTATCCCACATAAATTTCAGAACCATCTCAGGAACAGGTGGAGGCCTTGAACACTAATGAGCGAAGACCCGATGAGTTGTGGAAGGATGTCAAATGTATCATCCAGGAAGAGAGCAGAGGGTCATTACAAAGACAGAAGAGGAAGAAAAGACCAAAACGGATGTCAGAAGAAACTCTGAAGATTGCACTAGAGTGCAGAGAAGCTAAAGCACAAGGAAGAATTCAAGATACTAAAGAGCTGAACAGAGGATTCCAAAGGGCAGCATGGAAGACAAAGCAAAATATTACAATGAAATGTGCAAGGAGCTGAAGTCAGAAAATCAAAAGGGCCGATCTCGCTCAGCATTTCTTAAGCCCAAGGAATTGAAGAACAAATTCAAATCTCGAGTTGCTACAATCAAGGATGCTTTAGGCAGAATGTTAAATGATCGAGGAAGTATTAAAAGAAGATGGAAAGAATATACTGAGTCACTGTATCAAAAGGAACTGGCAGACACAGAAGAATTTAATATGAGCAAGATCATATGGTGAGGAAGGAAGAAATTCAAGCTGCTCTGAAGGAAATAGCAAAAAATAAGGCCCCAGGAATAGATGGTATACCAATTGACATACTTCAGCTAACAGATGCTGCCCTGGATGTGCTCACCAAGATGTTCCAAGAAATCTAGAGAACAACCACCTGGCCCACTGACTGGAAGAGATTTATATTTGTTCCCATTCCAAAGAAGGGTGACCCAACAGAGTATGAAAACTATAGAACGATATCAATGATCTCATACGCAAGCAAGATTCTACTGAAGATTAACCAAAAACGACTGGAACAGCACATCAGCCAAGAACTGCCAGAAGGCCAGGCTGGGTTTTAAAAGGGGTCGTAGTACTAGGGATATTATAGCTGATGTTAGATGGATCTTAGCTGAAAGCAGGGAATACTAGAAAAATGTCTATCTGTGTTTCATTGATTATACAAAGGCATTTGACTGTGTGGATCATAACAAATTGTGGCTGACTCTGAGAAGAATGGGAATCCCAGAATACTTGATCGTTCTAATGCGAAACCTATACTTGGACCAAGAGGCAGTTGTCAGAACAGAGCAAGGAAACACTGCATGGTTCAAGGCGTATGCCAGGGATGTGTCCTATCTCCATACCTTTTCAACCTTTATGCAGAACAGATTATCCGGGAGGCTGGGCTCTATGAGGAGAATTGTGGGATCGGATTGGTGGAAGAGCTATCAACAATCTTCATTATGCAGATGACACAACCTTGCTTGCTGAAACTGAGGAGTATTTGAAGCGCTTGCTGCAGAGGGTCAAGGACTGCAGCCTTCAATATGGACTGAGGCTCAATGTCAAGAACACAAATATTCTCACCACTGGGCCAATTGGCAGCATTAGGATGGATGGTGAAGAGATTGAGATTGTTAACAACTTTAGTCTGCCTGGCTCCACGGTCAACACTCTTGGCACCAGTAACCAGGAAATCAAAAAACGTATTGCGATGGGAAAGTCTGCAGTTAGGGACCTCTCCAGGGTACTGAAGAGCAATGGTATCACTCTGGAGACTAAAGTGCGTCTGATACAGGCTACGGTCTTTGCAATCAATTGTTATGCATTAGAGAATTGGACAATAACTAAGGAGGATAGAAGGAGAATTGATGCCTTTGAGCTGTGGTGCTGGAGAAGAGTATTGAATGTAACATGGACTGCCAAGAAAACAAACAGATTCATCCTAGAGAGGGTTAAACCAGGCTGTTCCTTGGAACACACTGTCAAGAGTGGCTAGTCTTTAGAAGGGGACATCATACTTGGAAAAGTAGAGGGTAAGAGGAGAAGACGGCCTTTAACAAGATGAACTGATAGTGACTACAATGGGCTTAAATTTAGCAGAAATTGAAGGGACGGTGCAGGATCGGGCAAGGTCACAATCTGTTATTATCAGTTGGAGTTGACTAGATGGCACCTAATAAGAACATTCAATATAAGTACTGGAAGTACTAATCAGAGCAACAAATCAACAGGAAATAAAAGACATCCAAATTACCAAAGAAGTAGAACTATCTCTTTCCGTAGATAATATCCTATACAAGGAATGCTGGTGACCCAGTGTGCTGTTAACCCAAAAGTTGCATTACTCTGGCCGACTGAAAACCACCAGCAGCCCCAAAGAGAAAGGTTTGAGAAATTTCCTCCTGTGTGATTTATAGCCTCAGAAACTGAACGGAGGGTCAGCAACAAGTGAGACCTGACCAGAGAGTAATGAGAGAGAAACAGATCCTATATGTAGAAAATCACTAAGACACAGAAATAAAAATACTAGAACTATTTGAAGGACTCAACAAAGTGGTAGGCTACAAGATCAATAGAAAAAATGATTCTGATTATTCTTTAGTAACACAGCTTTGAAAAGGTCATCAGGAGAACAATACCATATACAATGTTAACTATGTTGTTGTATGTTGATGCTGCTGAGTCAAGCACGACTCAACAAAAGGCCTGAAGCCCCACTACAACTATCAACTTATCAAAGTTCATAGTTTCCAGAGGCAAGTTGTTTAGGAAGTGGATGGCACTCCTGCTTCCAAACTTCTCATGGTATGTTATTACTGTCATGTGCAGGTGAGTCACTTGCGATGCATAGCGACCCTATGTACAGCAGCACTGAACCCTTCCCTGTCCTGAGCCAGTCTCAGTAATTCCGACATACCAACCTCCATTGTCCCTGTCACTGTACCAATCCATCTCATCTGGGGTCTTCCTCTCCTGTGCTGTCCTGTCCGTCCACCCTTCTGAGCATGATGTCCTTCTCCAAGTACTGATCTCTCCTGGCCACGTGCCTAAATTAAGTGAGATGAAGCTTCAAAATCCTAGCGTCCAAGGAAAGACTTAGTTTTACTCTCTCCAAGACAGACCTATTTGTTTTCTTGGCAGAAAGATTAAACACTTGGGGCTAAGCTTAAACAGAGAAGCACAACTCAAACCAACTCACTACCATCAAATCAGCTGTAACTCTGAGATCATTCAATGAGTGTCTAAAACCATAAATCTTTATGGAAGAAATTGTTCATCTTTCTCCAGTTGAGCTTCAAACATGCTTAATATGTTACACACTAGGCCACCAGACCTCTCTAAATTAAAACAAACAAAATCTCAGAACTCACTGTCGTCAAGTCAGAACTAAATCATAGCTGGCCCTCCATAGGGTTTTGGAGGCTGTAAACTATATGGAGGAGACAACCCACTGTTGTTCCATGGTGGATCTGTATCACCAGTCCAGTACAGCCTTCTAGTTAGCAGCACAACTCACTAAGTATTATACTATCAGAGCTCCCTGGAGATGGAAAGCACAACTGAAGAACATCTAAATAGGTCTCAAATGGTAATATTTAAAAACTTAGAACAATGGCAGAAACATGGACAAATGGAACATGGCGGAAAAACCAGAAGTAAATCTATTCACCCAAGTATCACTAGTTTTGACAAAGTGGTGACATATAATACAGTAAGTGGGGCAAAGATGGTCTCTTTAACAAACAGTATTCTGTTGTTGTTGTTATATGCCATGGAGTTGCTTGCGACCCTATGTACAAGATCCCTAAACGCCATTCTATCCTGTGCCAACCTTGCCATCTCAAACACACTCATTC
>NW_006400242.1:523125-525252 GCF_000299155.1 Elephantulus edwardii | reverse complement strand
ATATTCAACACTCTTCTCCAGCACCACAGCTCAAAGGCATCAATTCTCTTTCCCTAGTCATTGTCCAACTCTCTGATGCATAGCACGTAATTGCGAAGACTATAGCCTGGATCAGGCGCACCTTAGTCCCCAGCCTGATGGCATTGCTCCTCAGTACTCTTGAGAGGTCCCTCACAGCTGACTTGGCTAATGCAATTTGACTGTGGAACCAAGTAAACGAAAATTGTTAACTATTTCAATCTCTTCACCATTCATACTGATGCTGTCAATTGGCCCAGTGGTGAGAATCTTTGTTTTCTTGATAGAAAATGAAACACCATATACAATACCATATACAACAACTAACCCAGGAGAGTTCAAAGATCTAAATACAAAACTTACTACTATAAAGTACATGAAAGATAAAAACCACAGGGGTAGATATAAGAGCCTAGTCTTTGACACAGAGTCAGTGTATCAAAAAGAATTGGATGACAGAGAATTCCACGAAACAACACATGAGTGTTACGGCCACAAAGCCTCTCTTCCCTACAAGAGCCACCAAAATGAATCACAGGAACAGCAGCTGTAAAACTCTGTTTATCTCTGTTAGGGCTGTGAACCTATTCTAGTTCCTTTTCTCAAGAATAACTATCTATGTGTCCTGGTCTGCTCCCTTATCTTACAAAAAAAACAATTGCGAACATCGCCTCTCCCAATTTCCTTGTAAGGCAGTATGAAACCCCACTCTAAATAGAGGCTGGTCTCTACTTTAGAGTCAGCCTGGCAGTTTCTCCTCAATAAACTGGGTTCTGTCCTTACAATGTCCTTGGCAACCTTACAATGACCAAGAGGCAAAGGTGATGAAGGAAGAAGTTCACTGTTCTGAAGGAAGAAGCACAAGACAGGCCCCAGGATTTGATGGAATATCAACTGACAAATATCTAACGGATACAGCCCTAGACATGCTCACCAGGTGGTGCTAAGAAACCTGGATGATAAGTACCTGGCTAACTGACTCCGTATTTATTCCCATTTAAAAAAAAAAAAGTGATCCAACAGAATGTGGAAATTACAGAACAGTATTATTAATATCACACACAAATATTATTTTTAAATGGAAGTACATCTTCAGAGAACTGCCAGTTTAGAAGAGGCCATGGCACTAGGGACATCATAGTCAAAGTCAGATAGATCTTGGTTGAAAGCAAAGAGTACCAGATAATGTCTGTGTTTTTCATTGACTATGCAAAGGGCACTTGACTGTGGCTAACCT
This sequence comes from Elephantulus edwardii, assembly GCF_000299155.1. NCBI lineage: Eukaryota > Metazoa > Chordata > Mammalia > Macroscelidea > Macroscelididae > Elephantulus > Elephantulus edwardii. The sequence goes on along the minus strand of NW_006400242.1, from coordinate 523,997 downwards.
TGAGAAGAACAGGAATCGCAGACACTTGACTGTGCTCACGTGAAACTTATACTTACCAGGAAGGAGTCATTAGAACAGAGTAAGGAAACACTGCATGGTTCAAAATCAGGAAAGGAGTGTGTCAGGGATACATCCTATTTCTATAGTTTTCAATCTGCATGCAGAATAGATCAATCATTCTGGTCGCTGGATTTTATGAGGAGGAATGTGGCATCAAGATAGGATGAAGACTCATCAACAACATGCATTATGCAGAAGACACAACCTTGCTTACAGAAACTGAGGAGACCCTGAGGCATTTGCTGCAGAATGTCAAGGCCTATAGTCTTCAATATGGACTGAAGCTCAACATCAAGAAAAAGATTCTCACCACTGGGCCAATTGGTAGCACCATGATAGACAGAGAAAAGATTGAGATTGTTTACAATTGCCGCTTCCCTGGTTCCACTATCAACCCTCTTGCACCAGCAGTCAGGAAAGCAAAAGACAAATTGCATTAGGAAAACCTACTTGCAGGGACCTGTCCAGAGTGCTGAAGACCCAACAATGTCAGTCTAGAGACAAACGTGCACCTGATCCAGGTCTTTGCAATTACTCGCTATGCATCACAGAGCTAGACAATGACAAAGCATGATAGAAGAATTGATGCCTTTGAGATGTGGTGCTGGAGAAGAGCATTGTACATGTCATTGACTACCAAAAGAAAACAAATGGGGTTTGTCCTGTAGAGGGTAAAACTAAGTTTCTTCTTGGAGGCAATCATTTTGGTGTTTTTTTCCCCCCTATAATTATATTTTATCAATTTTCATAAACATTTATAGAGATTTTGGGTTTCCATTCATTCATTGTTGCACTATTCTCTCTACCCTCCT
>NW_006400242.1:519278-521015 GCF_000299155.1 Elephantulus edwardii | reverse complement strand
ATATTTGATGGATAATTTTGCTGGGTACAGTATTCTTGGTTGACAGTTGTATTCTTTGAGTGTTTGATATATGTCCTTCCATTCCCTTCTTGGAGGCAAGCATTTTGAAGCTCTCATACACTTCAGGTATGCTGCCAGGACAGTACAGTCCTTGAAGAAGATATAACACTTGGACAGGTGGCAGGACAGTGCAGGAGAGGAAGCCTCTGGCTGAGATGGACTGACACAGTAACTAGGGCAATGGGAATAGATGTGTTGGAGACAGTAAGACTGGCTAAGGACAGAGGTTCAGGGCTACTGTACACAGGGTTGCTATGAGTCATAGGTGACTCAACAGCACATAACAACAGCAACAACAATCCATGAAACAGGCAATTTAACATTGCTAAAACTGCACACAGAGGATAAAATAGACAATTGGGATCATCTAAAAATTAAATCTCATGTTCATAACAAGATTTGTCCAAAAGTAAAAATTAATCTACTAATTGGTAAAAACAAAATTTGACAATAATATATCCAATAAGAGACTATTTTCTAATATTTATAGAAAAGTCCAATACATCAATAAGATAAATACCCGGTTTGAAAACTAGGCAGAAGATATGAAAAGACACTTTAGCAACAAAGACATGCAGAACAGTAATGCTCACAATTTTTAGTTATTAGAGAGATGAAAATCAAAGCAACAATAGATTATCATCTCATCCCAGCAACAACAACAAAGTTAAATAGGACAAAAACAAAAAAAATGCTGATGAAGGTATAGAGTAATCTGCACTTTCATAAATTGGTAGTGGGATTATAAAATGGTATAACTACTGTGGAAGCAGGAGTGGCATACACTTCCTAAACAACATACCTCTGGAAACTATGATCTTTGAGAAACAACAGCTATAGAAAGATTTCAGATCTTTTGTTCATAGGGTCACTATGAGTCGTGCTCGAATTGACGGTAAACAACAGTCAAAATAGTGTGACACTTCCTTAAAAAGGTGGAAATGAAATCATCATTTGACCCACCAATTCCATTTACTTTTCACTGTCATCATGTTGGAACCTACTCATAACTGACCCTCCAATGGGTTTCTGAGGCTATAAATCATATGGGAGGAGACTGATCATCTTTCTCCCATAAAGGCTCCAGTAGACTTAAAACTGTCAGAGAGAAGTGGCCTTTAGGTTAGTAGTGCAACTCCCTATGGACCAGGAAATAGCACTGCTATGAATATATCCCAAAGAAATTATGATATGAAAGGTTTAAGTATACCTACATTCACTGCAGGGGGGAAAAAAAAGAAAGAAAAAGAAGAAGAAACTGGAATGCGAAAGTTGGGAACAGAGAAGATGATTCAGTAGTCGGAAAACATGGACTCGGTGACAGAAATGGAGCTGGAGAGAGAATGATTGAATTTTGCACAATCAATGACTTATTCATAGCAAATACATTTTTGAAGAGACATAAACACAGGTAATATACATGGATTTCACCTGATGGTATGCACAGGAATCAGAACAATTACATCTGTGGAAAGAACCACTGAAGAAGCTCAATTTCAGCTGTGAAAACTAGGCCAGGAGCTGATTGTGGAACAGACCACCAACTATTCATATGCAAGTTCAAGCTGAAGCTGAGGAAAATTAAACCAAATCCACGGGAACCAAAATATGACTTTGAGTCTATCCCACCTGAATTTCAGTATCATCTCAGAAACAGGTTTGAGGCCTTGAACACTA